>NC_037681.1:83380413-83427835 GCF_003255815.1 Theropithecus gelada
TCCCTCCTTCCTTCCTTCCTTCTTTCCTTCCTTCCTTCCTTCCTGTCTGTCTGTCTTTCTTCTTGCTCTGTCACCCAGGCTGGAGTGCAGTGGGGTGATCTTGGCTCACTGCAACCTCCGCATCCTGGGTTCATGCCGTTCTCCTGCCTCAGACTCCCAAGTAGCAGGGATTACAGACATGCGCCACAATTCCCAGCAAATTTTTGTGTTTTTAGTAGAGACGGGGTTTCACCATGTTGGTCAGGCTGGTCTTGAACTCCTGACCTCAAGTGATTCACCAGTCCCAGCCTCCCAAAGTGCTGGAGTTACAGACATGAGCCACCATACCCAGCTACAATAATCATTTCTTTTTGGCATCTGTGTAGCTTACTATTTTTCTTTTCCTGATTCTCAGTATTCTCAGTATCTATTTTTAAGTAGTGGATTAAAATTTGGAATTGACACCCAGATAAGTCAGTTCATTACCTGATTAGACAATAAAATAATAAGGCACATTACCTTATTTAATTTAAAATTTATTTCTCAGTTTATTGCTCTCTCTTTTTTGAGTACATGTCTGAATTTGGAGCTAAATATACAAGAGCTCATTATATAATCTTTGTTTTGTTTTTGAGACAGTCTTACTTTGTTACCCAGGCTGGAGTGCAGTGGTGTGATCTCAGTTCTCTGTAACCTTCACCTTTCAGGTTCAAGCAATTGTCATGCCTCAGCCTCCTGAGTAGCTGGGTTTACAGTCATGCATCACCACACCTAGCTAAGTTTTGTATTTTTAGTAGAGATAGCGTTTCACCATGTTGGTCAGGCTGGTCTCAAACTCCCGACCTCAGGTGAGCCGCCCGCCTCAGCCTCCCAAAGTGTGGGATTACCGGCATGATCCACCACTTCTGATCCTGGAATACGTTTTGATTGAGAGAATAATTACCATCACAATATGCGGCTTCCCTTCCTCTTCTCTTTAAGTCATGGCTTTTATAACAAAGATTTTGTCAGGCTGCAGTTGATTTGTATATGCTTAGATAAATTATGTTTCAGTACAATATGTGACAGTGTTGGAATCAGGGCAATTATGATAGACCAGAAAAATTATGGCAGAGTAGTTCTGTTGCCCTAAATCCTGTTATCTTACTAGAAATTTAGGCTCACAGAGAGGTTGGAGAATTCCAAAGGGAAACTATAACTTTAAAATCCGTACCTTTTTTTTTTTTCATGGCATTACCACCTTTACTTCCTTGCTCTGTGGTTGTGCTACAGCCTTTACAATGTGCTACCATTTCAAGAAGGAGAGTACAGCTAGCTGCAGAGCTTTGCCTAATGACAGTGATGTTGACAACTCTAAGATGACTTTATATATGACATCTTATGTGGATATATGCAGTTTTAAAAATTATAATTTTTCACTGAAATATTTCAATTTTACAGGAATCAGAAATAATTAATGATTGCTAACTCTGTACTTAGTTCTGTACTAGGTACACGTTTTTTAGGCAAGAATATGACATGAAATAATTAGCAAATGAGACATTTTATAGAGTCACCCAAAATTGAGAAGTGTTGCCTTTTTCCAAGTCTGTTTTTGGCACATGTTAAAGGATCTTTGATGTGACTTGAAATGTGAGGAAAATTGTAGAAGGCGATCAGGATAATGTATCCTAATTTCTTCTGCCATTAGCTGTACTAGGATATTGACAAATGATTAAATAATCTGCCTTTCCTAACTATGCTGAAGAGCCAGATGGCTGTACGTGTGTTGCTGTGCCTACTTGTTTTATGGGGAAATCCTTTCTATTACTCAAAATGAAAACTGCTCAGGGTTCTCTTAGTGCTGATGTTTGCCAATATAGTGTGCTTTTTCTTTTTTTTTTGAGATGGAGTCTCGCTCTGTCATCTAGGCTGGAGTGCAATGGCGTGATCTTGGCTCACTACAGCCTCTACCTCCCTGGTTCAAGCGATTCTCCTGCCTCAGCCTCCCAAGTAGCTGGGATTATAAATGCCCACCACCATGCCCGGCTAATTTTTGTATTTTTAGTAGAGACAGGGTTTCACCATGTTGGCCAGACAGGTCTCAAACTCCTGACCTCAAGTGATCCACCTGTCTCACCCTCTCAAAGTGCTAGAATTACAGGCGTGAGCCACCATGCCTGGCCAGTGGTGTGCTTTTTCCTCTATCAACCTCTTAAAAGCCTAAATTAGTATCTCTGTGGGTTAGTAAAATTAGATGTTTATTACCATAACTGTTTCTAGTTATCTGTATTAGACTTGTCATTCTTTTTCTAGCTTCAGATTACCACTGTTTGAGGTAAAAGTTGTAGTAAATTCTTAGAAAACAGTAACACTATTTTTTTTTGGTCACATTTTCCACTTTGAATGTCCTTGGTTTCTTCTCTGGTAAAAAAAAACTTACTGATCCTCTGCTTTCTAGTAGTACAGTTGTCCCTACATATATACAGGGGATTGGTTCCAGGACCCCTGTGTATACTGAAATCTGCACATAAAGTCCTGACGTTAGCCCTGTGGAACTTGCATATATGAAAAGTCAGCCCTCCACATGCAGGTTTTACATCTTGCACACAGTTTTTGGTCTGCATTTGGTTGAAAAAAATCTGCATGTAAGTAGAACTGTGCAGTTCAAACCTGTGTTGTTCAAGGTCAACTGTATATAATAATTAGCTAAACGATAGAAAGCTGGCCCTGACTGTACTCATTGTCAGCTATTTAGCTAGACTAATTGATACTATTATAGTGTCTTAACTCAGCCAGGTTGTACAGCCCCAGAAAGAATATCAAAAAGCGAGAACTTGGTTAGACCTTTTTGCTGGGAGAGAGTTCCTGGATAGAATGGTAAGAAAGTGGCAGTGTACTAGCAACTTAGGAACTAGCATACTTATGTCTCCTTTTATTAATCATAATAAAAAGATTTTAGTTTGTTAAGCAGATTGTATTTTTGTTTGTTCAGCAGTCTAATTACTATTCCCTGATCCAGGACTGAGGATTTAGAGGACCAACCTTTAGGATACCTGAGGAAATTATCTGAAACTATCATCTCCTAACTCTGCCTAGTTGTTGGAAAGTCTCCATATTCCCTCCTTTTCCCACTTTTGATCACTGTGTCATACACCGAAATATTAAGTCCTAAGGGATAAAAGACTATTTCTTGACTACCATGCGAATCAGGGATAGAGCAGTGCATGCTATGGGTTAGGTGAGTCCCGAAGTCTGGCCTCTCCTCCTGGTTACTAGTATGAGTTCATGCAAACCATTTACTCCTTGCTTGCTTCAATTTCCTTATCCAGATCTGAATTAAATCTAAGGATATCTTCAGGTCTAAAAATCTCTGATGGGTATTTTTCATTGAGAATTTAATAAATAGCCTTGTCTTTTCTGCTGGGGATGATTGAAAAGATTCAGTGGTTATACTCTTTTTCTTACATTTTTATTGCATGGGAAAACTATGAAAATTTAATTATGGCAAGCTTGAAGAGACCAGAAAAATAGCTTGATTAACCGTAAGAATTAAGGTTGTTACAAGTTTTCAGAATTAAGTAAGTAGAGTGCAGTTTTGATTGATTATCTAGGGTGCACAGAAATTTACTTTTCAAGATGGAGATTGTATACTCTATGGAGTTTTTGTTTTAGGGCTGTCAACAGGCATGGAAATAGGCAGGGGACTAGAGAAATCTTTGGAGAGACGTTTTTTAATCAAGAAAACTCTGTTCTGTACCTTTCACTATGGTATGCTAAGTCTCGTGATGAGCCTCTGTTTCCATCTCTGTACCGGAAGTTTTATCATAGGGTGGCAATAGAAAGAGAATAGAGGGAGAATTATTGGCAATTCATAAGTTGGATTTGGTGTACACTGTTAAACCTGTATCTTCTGCTGGCATTTTAACTAGTAAGATTTGATAAGATTTGCGTGGACCTAAGTTTACTTAATCTTGATCCCTTCTCGGTTCCTTGGCCCAGGTTCAAATCAAATTCTGCTACTTCCTTTCTGTGTGATCCTCAGTTTTTCAAGTTTGTCCCTCAGTTTTTCAGTCTGTTAAATCTGCTGCCTGACTTGCATCTGCACTCATATACTGTAACTTCTTTTTCTATTGTTGTGGAAGAATGGTCTGTGCTGCCAGGAAGGATCAATCTGTCTCATTGTATACTATTAAGGACATTAGCAATTCTCCTTTGGTCTTCTGCATCATTAAATTTTCCCTCTCAACTGAATATTTCTCATCAGCATAAAATATTTTTCTCTTCCTAAATTCTCTTCTGCCACTATTTTCTCCACCTGTTTCTTTTCCTTTCAGCAAAACACCCCAGAGGAGTTGAGTATATTTTCTCTCTTCAATTTCTTTCTTCCCATTCTTTCTTATATTCATTCCAGTCAGGTCTTTGTTCTCATCACTTTACTGAAACTGCTCTTGTAAAGTTATTAATGCCTTCTCGAACTTGTACTCCTGGGCTCCAGCTATCCTCCCACCTTAGCCTCCCAAGTAGCTGGGATTCCAGGCGTCAGCCACTGTACCTGACCTTATTAATGGCTTCTGCTTTGTTAAACCCAGTGACCATTTTTCAGGCCTCATCCTATTTGACTTGTCATCAACATTTGGCACAGGTGATTGTTTTCTTCTCCTTGAAACACTCTTACCAGTAGACTTTCAGGATACCACACTTTTGCTTCAACTGATGGGCCTCTGCTGCCTTCTTCATTTTCTTGAACTGTTTAATGTTTTTCTCCGAGACTTAGTCTTTGGACCTTTATATTCTTTATTTGTACTCACTCCGTTGGTATTGTCTATATTCCAAAACTTTAAATGTTACCTGTATGCTGACAGTTCCCAAATTTGCAGCTCCAGACACGTAATCCAGCTGCTTATTTGTACATTCACCCTTGAATATCTAAGAGGCAACTCATATTTAATGTGTGTGAAATGGAGCTTCTGAACTTATTTCCCAAATCTGTCCTTTCTATAGTCTTGCCTCCTATCCGTTAATAGCAATTCCTTTCTTCTAAAAGGTAGAAGTCTTAGAATCAGCCTTGGCTACTTTGTCTCTTATAATCAGGCAGCATATCTTGTGGACTCTACCTGGAAAATATAAAAAGATACCCAAATCTGGCCACTTTGTACCACTTTTCTACCACCCCAAGCCAGGTAACCATCACATCTCCCTTGGATTATTGCAGTAGATTTTTAATTGATCTCCCTGTTTCTCTCTTATATTTGGAACCTGTTCTCAAAACATTAACCAATATGAGCCTGTTGAAACATAACTTAGATTGTCACTCCTCTGCTTAAAACCCTCCAGTGGCTTCCCATTTCGCTCAAAATATAAGCCAATGTCTTTGCAATGACATACCAGGGCCTTACATGATTGGACTCTCGTTTATTTCTCTGGCTGTGTGTCTTACTGCTCTCCTCTTGACCACCCTGTTCCAGCCACATTGCCCTCTTTGTTATATAAGTGCCTCAACACCTTTCCAGTTGCTATTTTTTCTCCCTAGAAACCTCTTTTCATGCATTTACATGTCTGATTCCTTTATCTTTTTTTGGCCTTCTCTCAAGTGTCATCTTCTCAATGAAGTCTCCTCTAAGCACCCTATTCAAAAATATTCTCTTACCCCCAATTCTTCTTCCCTACTTTTTTTTTCACTATAGCACTTACCTCTACCTGACATATTATATATTTTGCTTAATTGTTTTGTTTGTGTTCTCTTCCTGCTGTACTGTAAACTCCCCCAAGGCAGATTGTTTTTCACTCCTCCAGGGCCTAGAACAGTGATTGGCAAAAGTACCAATTGAGCAAATGAGTGAATGAATGAATGAATAACAGAAGAACATCATAAGGTTCTTATGTAGATTAAATGAGTTTAACATAAGTAAATTCTTAAGACATGGACCGGCACATAGAAAGTACTCTATATAAGCATTAGCTTTTATTATAATTTTCATAGCATGTCCATGGACAGTCCTGTAGCCAATAGAGGTGAAGACTTAGTTGAGTTGAGAGGTCTTGGCATGCCATCTTCCATTAGTTCAACTTTGACTGGAGATGCCATAAAGGAAGAGCTATGGTGGTTACCCCCAAATTTTGGGGTGTGGAGGTTCCTTAGGGAACCTTGATAATCAAGGAAAAAAAAATCTATAATTATCAGTACTAGGAGTATTACCTGGAGAAACTGATGCTGTTCTTTACCTGCTCCAAATAAACATTACAGTTTAGTGGGAAATGAACTTAAATGCAAAGTTACACAATTCGTTTTTTCTTTTAAAATATGAATTTGCCTTAAAGTTCCTAGTCCACAAAAATAATTTTTAAAATATCTCTTCTAATAAAATACTTTAAACAGACAGTAGCTTTTGAAAACATGAGACATCATGTTTTCATCATTTTTGCATGTTCTTCTATGTGTATGAGGGGGTGAAGATTTGTTTGCGGATAGTAATATGTAGCTGTCATGTGATATAACTATCTTGGCCCAAGCTTAATGCTTGAAAAGTTTTATTTGTTTAATCATTTTTGTTTCAGGGATACTACATAGGGTCAATATACCGCTGTAAATTACTAACATTGCATTTCCTATACTTCATATTGAAAGTATCATTTTATTCTGGTAAATTACTAACATTGCATTTCCTATACTTCATATTGAAGGTATCACTTTTATTCTGGTAGGCACATAGCTGGCAACCTGGAATAAAAAATCCATATCGTGGTGTTGTTGTGTGGCCTGTTCCTGAAAACATTGAAATCACTGTAACACTTTTTAAGGTAAGTTCCATTTTTATAGGCTATAGAATTTATTGTATGACCAGGGTTCCAAATAACAGAATATTTCAGTGTTCATTGTTCTATGCATTTGTGTCCAGTCTGGTACCTACTGTGCATTATTTTTAGGGACATAGCAATTGATAACAATGCAAAAGAATCACAGTATTTCATGGTCTATAAAGTCAGAATAATTTGGGGATCTTTTTGAACTTGTTACAATTCAGATCAACTGCGATAGTTCTTTTACCGCTTCCTACATTCTACCCACAGGAGACTATGAAATGCCTTCCCTGTGGAAAGCTGAGGAGTGTGGAATTCTGAGTCTTGACCTTCATTTTGTTAGCCTTGTTTGATAAAAAGATGCTTTAAAATTAGTAAATGATAAATATCTTATTAATGTTAATATAACAAGATACGTTGTAAATTGATAGTTAATAAATATTTTATTGATATTAATATTTATAAGTGTTGCTGCTTAAAGGCAAAATGCTGGTTGTAAATTCAAAGTGCAGATCTAAAAACATAGTTGTTCATATACCCCCTTGCCTATTTCATATGTATTTTCTCTTGAAAGTCTTCCATATGTCTTGAAACATTATAAAGTAGCCCCTACATATGGTAATTAAGCACCAGAATATTTACTTTCCTAACCAACTCCTTTCCTGCATCAAAAAAAGTTGGGGACAGGTATGTCTCAGTATGTCCCAGTTTTAGCCTTTTGGAAGGTGGTGGAGTTAGAAAATTAATGTTTTATTTCTTCTTTGAGTCACGTAAATTGTGTTGAGGCTACTTTTATTGTCGTATATAGCAGGGGAGAAGTCATCTCATTAAGCATAATTTAGTAACAGAAATTTGTGAAAATCCGCTAAGTATAGCAAAATGATATGGCTTAGAGTATGACATCATTGTGTAAACAGTGCTTTTGATTTTGTGAAACAATATATTATTTATTCAGAAACTACTGCAGATTTCAAAAGAACAAAGCAGTATGATGAATATTAATGTACTAGCCCATGAATGGAATACTAATTTTAAATGTTCTGTATTATATATATATATAAATGATTCTTAGCACATTATGTATATTTTGTAGTTTTGATATTACTGTTACTGATATTATAGCCTTATTTGATTATGCTTGTCAGATGTATACCATTCTTGATTTATTCAGGGAGAAATAGGAATGAGACAGTAACTGCTATTCTTTTTTTTTAGGATAGTCAGAACCACTCTATTGCCCTTTTAACCAGCTGTCCAAAGAGCCAGTTATTAAGCCCCTCCTATCCATTATTAGTTCATTTAACTTTCACAGCAACTCTAAGGTATTACAATGATTCTCACTTTACTGATAAGGAAACTGAGACTAGAGAGGAATGTAACTTGTCCACACAGACTGTGATTTAGCCCTGTTCATTCCTCTACACTGTACTGCCTACTCTGTAACAAAAAGAGTTGTGAATATTGATCACAACAGTAGGATCTCTGACATACTTGAGGAAGACTTTTTTTTTTGAGACAGAGTCTCGCTCTGTCGCCCAGGCTGGCCAGGCTGGCGCTGTCTCTGCTTGCTGCAAGCTCCACCTCCCGGGTTCACGCCATTCTCCTGCCTCAGCCTCCCGAGTAGCTGGGACTACAGGCGCCTGCCACCACACCCAGCTAATTTTTTGTATTTTTTAGTGAGACGGGGTTTCACTGTGTTAGCCAGGATGGTCTCGATCTCCTGACCTTGTGATCCACCCGCCTCAGCCTCCCAAAGTGCTGGGATTATAGGCATGAGCCACCGCACCTGGCCAAGGAAGACTTTTAAGTAATTTCTTACTTTGTTTTAGTCTGTATTGGCAAAGCAAATGAATGGACATAGTTATACAACTTTTTAATAAAATGGTGATAGAGAATGAGGGGCTAGAATAGAGCTGAAAAATAGCCACTGCCTTGTGTTCTGGGAAAGGATATGCATTGATAGTGATTCTGAGTTGAAAGTGGCTGTTGAAATGTGTTGCTTGGAGGATCAGGAGGTAAGTGAAGTTTTCAAGTACTGATGAGAATGTTCAGCATATCCTTATCACTGAGTTTTTAGATTTGGAGGGTTAGTATGTAGAAAAAAACCCAAACACCCCTCCCTGTCAGTCTGCTGTATTACACGTTTCTACACAATTGTGCTATTGAGGCAACTTTGTGACCATGTTCAATATTTAAAAGAGTATTTTTAGCGGATACTTTCATCTTCCTGACTCCTTCCATCCTCCCAGAATTCTTATAGATAAGCAGAAAAGTAAAATAACAAAATGGAATAACTTTTCATTTGTTCATGGTAATTTTTGGATCTTGTTTTTGAACAACACTTAAAATATTCAAGTGAAAAACTTCACATTTTCTCTCTTTTTAAAACTTGTGTTAACTCTCGTAATTCACTTAATCCTGAAATTTGCAGATAGGAAAGGACTGCTCTGCACCCTTTTTGTCCTTAGTGAGTAGCATACACAGAGGTATGCTCATAGAGGAGGTGCATTTTAAGATAGTTATCAATATGTTTAATTTTTCTGTTTAATTTTTCTTTCATTTAACCAAAAATTAATTTCTTTAGCCTCCTTTTGATATTTGAGTTAAATTGAAAATAGCTGTTTCTAGTAAATTTTTGTTTTAAAAAGACTTTTAGGATTTTGAGAAGGACAATGGCTCTTCAAGCTATTTTTAATTTTTCTCTTTAGTGCAGTGCTAAGAAAGGAGACAGTAGAGGGAGAGTGGGATGTAAAAAAATGCTTAATTGAATTACACTAGAAGCAATTCTCATTACAAATGTTTTGGTCTGGTCAGTAATATAGTTAATTATGTAGAGATATCATTTTTCAGTGCCTTGGAAATGAACATCATTGCTGCTTATTTTACATCTTTTTACTCACTTGGCCCTATCAGATGTGCCTCTTGGTCTCATTAAAATTATTCTTTGGTAAAAATTATTTTAGGAATAATACATTATCTGTGCTTTACAAAATATTTCATTGCTTTAAGAGTTAATGTATGTCATATATATGGTGCTGTTAAATATCTATTAATTTATAAGATATATAATATATATTATATAGTATATAATCTATGTAATATGTATTATATAGTATATAATCTATATTATATATATTAATTTATAAGATTAATTCATTACTTCATTAATCCAGTATTTTTGAGAACCTTGCTGTGTGCCAGGTACTTTTCTAGATCCTGGGGGCACAGTGCCTACACTGAACCAACAAAGTGGGTAAAAGTCAGACAGACCTGGAACAGCAACATAGCTTAAACACTAGCTGTGCACTGTGGGAAGCTGCATCTCTTAGTTTTCGTTTTTCTGCTCCGTTAAATGGGAATGAAGATAGTACCTACCTCATAGGTTGCTATAATGAGTAAAACAGTTAGCACAAGAACTGGGACATGGTGAGTGCTCAGTAAATATTTTATATTATTATTTTGATACTAACTGTGCTGGAGCTGTGCTGCATTCCTCAAAATACAGAATGAGATGGGAGGGAGAGGCAGGGAGAATGGGAGAATGGGAGAATGGTATGATGTCTCCCCTGCATTGCATCACACTGTATTACTTGGTCTCTGTGCCCTAAGTGCATCATGGAAAAGCTCTTTCAACCTTTATTTATAATTCTTTTTCTCCATAAACCCAGTTTATAGGCAGAGCCAGCTGAGGAAACATATATTAAGTATTGTTTTCCACTTCCCTTTTCCTTCTACCATTTTCCTGTTCACCACCATCAAAGAAACTTCTTTTGGCAGATTTTTATCCTACCTATGTGAATTTACTCATAAAAATAGTTGCTTCAATACAGCTCAAACTCAACCAGCTGCCATGCTATTATACTAGAAAATGAGTAAACAGACATAACGAAGTAACTAAGGAGTTTGGAATTTATCTCATAAGTTGTAAGGGTTGTTAAAGAAATCTGAGTTGGTACTGATACGGTCAGAACTGTGGTTTGGGAAAATTAATTTGTGTACAAGATTGAATGGAGATCAGAGAGACTGAGAGAGTGCTCCAGTCACGTTCATCTTGAAATAGCCTAGATATGAACTCAACTATGATAATAGAAATAGAAGATCATTAATAGACCAAAGTGGAATCAATCATAAATGTTTCTCTATGAGACGCATGGGACCTAAGAGACCCAGTGGGGAAATATCAGAGCCCATCTCCCATCCGTGTGTGCTCAATCTTAGAGTGCAGTGTTGAGCCAAAAGCATGCTTTATTGAGATATTCTCTCATTTTCTTGATACCTCCATTCCTACCTCACCTCTGATACATGGAGTGAACTTGAGTAAGTTAAATGGGCGTGTAATGTGACCGCACTACTTTTCTCTCTGTTTCTTATACTTTGTTGCCTTTTGCCTTTACTGACTCCAAAATCTGTGGAAATCCTTTGTATTCCCACCCAGCCCAGATGTTTTCTCTCTCATGAAGTTTCTCTTGTTCATTCTTGTAAGAAGTAGTGTGTCGTTTCTAATCTCTGGTAAAATCATTTATTTCATTCATCATACATTTATTTGAATTTAGAACTATTGTGTTTGTCTTTGAAGGCAAGGACAACTGTCTTTGAATCCATGTAACATCTCTACAATCCCTTATATACTAAGTCCCTAATAAATGTTTCTCAAATAAATGCTTGCAAAAGTGTGCTTCAGTTGAAGAAAAAAAAAAAAAAAAGTTGCATTTGGTTGTAGGATCCATTACCCTTTCTCAGGTTTCTAAGGCATTTCTGAGGTTAATGAGGGAGAGGTAAGAGGAAGGGTATCAGTAGCCCTGCTGATTTGCCATTTTGTCTAGATTATCAGGTCTCTTTTAGTGTTTTGAAATTCCAGCTGTTTATTTAACCTCAGCACTGAAGAAAACTTTGCCTCTAGTGGTAACTTTTAAGATACATACAGGCATAAAAATGAAGGCAGGGCTTTATATTAGCATTTAATATCTTAATAAACTGCTTCTTAATAGTCCATGTACTGGTTTATGTGTCTCTGATTAGGTAGGTGCAGTGATGGAAGATAGTGATAGGCATCAACAAAAATAAAATAGAGGATTTCTTAATATTAAATAATTATTATAATTTAGATAAATTATGGAAATATTAGTAGGGTATGGCCAGACACTGTGGGTCATTCCTGTAATCCCAACACTTTGGGAGGCGGAGGTGGGTGGATCGGGAGGCTAAGGTGGGTGGATCGCTTGAGCCAAGGAGTTTAAGACAAGCCTGGCAACATGGTTAAACCCCATCTCTACAAAAAATACAAAAAATGGACCAGGTGCAGTAGCTCACACCTGTAATCCCAGCTTTGTGGAGGTTGAGGCAGGAGTTCAAGACCAGCCTGGGCAACATGGCAAAACCCTGTCTCTTTTGAAAATACAAAAAATTAGCTGGGCACAGTGGTGTGTGCCTGTAGTCCCAGCTACTCAGGAGGCTGAGGTGGGAGGATTGCTTGAGCCCAGAAGGTGGAGGTTGCAGTGAGCCAAGATCATACCCCTGCAATCCAGCCTGGACAGCAGAGCAAGACTCTGTCAAAACAAACAAACAAACAAACAAACAACAACAAAAAGTCAAGACTAAGAAAATCGCTCAAAACCATGCATTTACATGGAAATTAAACATCATGCTCTGGAATGACTTTGGGGTAAATAATGAAATTAAGGCAGATGTCATGAAGTTACTTGAAACTAATGAGAACAATGATACAACAGACCAGAATCACTGGGACACAGCTAAGGCGATGTTAAGAGGGAAATTCGAAGCGCTAAATACCCATATCAAAGAGTTAGAAAAATCTTAAATTAACAACTTAACATCACAGCTGAAAGAATTAGAGAAGCCAGGACAAATCAGCTTCAAAGCTGGCAGAAGACAAGCAGTAACCAAAATCAGAGCTGAACTGAAGGAAATAGAAAATGAAAACCCATTCAAAAGATCAACAAATTCAGGAGTTGGTGTTTTGAAAAAATAAAGATTGATAGGCTGCAGCTAGACTAATAAGAAAAGAGAGAAGAGCCAAATGAACACAATTAGAAATGATGAAGAGGCTGTTACCACTGACCTCAGAGAAATGAAAATAACCATCAGAAACTATTATGAACACCTCTTTGCACACAAACTAGAAAACCTAGAAGAGACGGATAAATTCCTGTACACATATACCCTTCCAAGAGTGAACCAGGAAGAAACTGATTCCCTGAACAGACCAATAACAAACTTCAAAATTGAATCAGTACTAAATAGCCTACCAACCAAAAAAAGCCCAGGACCAGATGAATTCACGCTGAATTCTACCAGATATACAAAGAATAGCTGGTAGTATTCCTACCAAAACTATTCTAAAAAATTGAGGAGGAGAAACTCCTTCCCAGCTCATTCTATGAGGTCAGCATCATCCTAATAACAAAACCTGGCAGAGACACAGCAAAACCTGGCAGAGACACAACAAAAGAAAACTTCGGGCCAATATCCTTGATGAACATCGATGCAAAAATCCTGAATAAAATACTGGCAAACTGATTTCAGCAGCACATCAGAAAGCTAATCTACCATGATCAAGTCGATCAAGTCGGCTTAGTCCTCAGGATGCAAAGTTGATTCAACATATGCAAGTCAATAAATGTGATTCATTACATAAATAGAACTAAAGATAAAAACCGCATGATTATCTCAATAGATGCAGAAAAGGCTTTTGATACAATTCAACATCCCTTTGTGTTAAATACTCTCAAAACTAGATAATGAAGAAACATATATCAAAATGATAGCCATCGATGACAAACCCACAGCCAACATCATACTGAATGGGCAAGAGCTGGAAGCATTCCCTTTGAAAACCGGCACAAGACAAGGATGCCCTTTCTACCACTCCTGTTTAACATAGTATTGGAAGTCCTGGCCAGAGCAATCAGGCAAGAGAAAGAAATAAAGGGCATCCAAATAGTAAGAGAAGAAGTCAGTTTATCCCTCGTTGTAGATGACATGATCCTAATCTAAAAAACCCCATAGTCTCAGCCCAAAAGCTCCTGCAGCTGATAAATAACTTCAGTGAAGTTTTAGGATACAAAATCAGTGTATAAAAATCACTAACATTCCTATACACTAATGAAAGCCAAGATGAGAGCCAAATGAGGAACACAATCCCATTTACAATTGCTACAAAAATAATAAAATACCTAGGAATACAACTAACCAGGGAGGTGAAAGATCTCTATAATGAAAACTATAAAACACTGCTCAAAGAAATCAGAGATAATACAAACAAATGGAGAAATATTCCAGTGCTTATGGATAGGAAAAACAAATATCATTAAAATGCCATACTGCCCAAAGCAATTTACAGATTCAGTGCTATTCCTATCAAACTACCAATGGCATTCTTCACAGAACTAGAAAAACTTTTTTTAGAATTCATATGAAACCAAAAAGCCTGAATAACCAAGGCAATCTTAAGCCAAAAGAACAAAGCTGGAAGCATTATGCTACCTGACTCCAAACTGTACTGAAGGCTATAATAACCAAAACAGCATGGTACTGGTAAAAATCAGGCATATAGACTAATGGAACAGAATAGAGAGCCCAGAAACAAGGCCACACACCTGCAACTATCTGCTCTTTGACAAAGCTGTCAAAAACAAGCAATGAGGAAAAGACTGCCTATTCAATAAATGGTGCTGGAATAACTGGCTAGCCATATACAGAAGACTGAAGCTGGACCCCTTTCTTACACCACGTACAAAAATCAACTCAAGATGAATTGAAGATTTCAATGTAAAACTCAAAACTATAGAAACCCTGAAGGACAACATAGGCAATATATTCCTGAACATAGGAGCTGGCAAAGATTTCATGACAAAGACACCAAAAGCAATTACAACAAAAGCAAAAGTTGACAGATGAGATCTAATTAAACAAGAGCTTCTGCACAGCAAAAGAAACTATCAACACAGTAAACAGACAGCCTACAGAATGGGAGAAAATATTTGCAAACTATGCATCTGACAAAGGTCTAATATCCAGTATCTATATGGAAGTTAAATTTACAAGAAAAAAACAAAACAACCCCATTAAAAAGTGGGCAAATGACATGAACAGACACATTTCAGAAGACATACATGTAGGCAACAAGCATATGAAAAAAAAGTTCAACATCAGTGATCATTAGAGAAATGCAAATCAAAATCACAAGATAGCATCTCACACCAGTCAGAGTGGCTATTATTAAAAAGTCAAAAAATAACATGCTGGCGAGGTTGTGGAGAAAGGGAGCACTTATACTCTGTTGGTAGGAATGTAAATTAGTTAAGCCTTTGTGAAAAGCAGTATGGCAATTCCTCAAATAACTAATGGCAGAAGGACCATTTGACCCAGCAATCCCATTACTGGGTATATACCCAGAGGACTATAAATCAGTCTGCCATAAAGAAACATGCATGCATAAATTCGTTGCAGCACTAATCACAGTAGCAAAGACATGGAATAAACCTAAATGCCTATCAGTGACAGACTGAATAAAGAAAATATTGTATATGTATACCATGGAATACTATGCAACCATAAAAAGGAATGAGGTCATACTTTTTGCTGGAACATAGATGGAGCTGGAGGCTATTATCCTTAACAAACTAATGCAGGGACAGGAAACCAAATACTGCATGTTCTCATTTACAAGTGGGAGCTAAGTGGTGAAAATTCATGAACACAAGGGAACAACAGACACTGTGGCCTGTTGGAAGTTGAAGGGTGAAGGGTGGGAGGAGGGATAGAAGCAGGAAAAATAACTATTAGGTACTAGGATTCATACCTGGGTGAGAAAATAATCTGTACAGCAAACTCCTGTGCCTTGAGTTTACCTATGTAACAAACCTGCACATATACCCCAAACCTAAAATATAAGTTAGAAAAATTATAATAAAAATAATGCAAAAGAAAAGAGTAGGCTATTCTGCCTCTCCATTTTTAAAAGCTAGTAAAAGCTAAAAACAAGGCTATATGTATTTTCTTAATTGAATTTATTGGACTAAAGACATGTTTTTCAATTCAATTTCATATTTTGCTTTTGTTACAGGATCCTCATGCGGAAGAATTTGAAGACAAAGAGTGGACATTCGTCATAGAAAATGTAAGCTAATGGCAAATTCCTTCACCTTTCACATTTTCAACTTTATATATGCATTATTAAGGTACATTGGCGTTTTGGTGGTAGGAAAAATGTTACCTTAAGAAAATAGTGATTTGTAACTTTTAGAACTTTTTTAATGAAATGATAACCAGTAACAAAATTATTTGTAAGAAATGCTTTTATTAACACTGTAAGTCTTCAATACCAAATTATATGTGTGTTTGTGTGTGTGTGTATGTGTGTGTGTGTATATGTATTCTGTTTGGGGTTTAAGGGCAAGCCCATGTGTTATTCATCTTTTTATCTGTCAGCATCTAGCATAGTGCTTATCATATAGCAGATACTCATCTAAACATGTGTTGGATTAAACCGAAATCTTTAAAACCAAAGTATGTGGGCTGGGTGTGGTGGCTCACGCCTGTAATCTCCAGCACTTTGGGAGGCTGAGGTGGGCAGATCACCTGAGATCAGGAGTTTGCGACCAGCCTGGCCAAAGTGGTGAAACCCTGTCTCTAATAAAAATACAGAAATTAGCTGGGCATAGTGGCAGGCACCTGTGGTCCTAGCTACTCGGGAGGCTGAGGCAGGAGAATCGCTTGAACCTGGGAGGCAGAGGTTGCAGTGAGCCGCGATTGTGCCATTGCACTCCAGCCTGGGTGACAAGAGTGAAACTCCATCTCAGAAAAATAAAAATAAAAAAATAAATAAATAAATAAATAAAGTATGTGTTGTAACTCTTTATTTGGGTTGAGAAATCCTAGATTGGTACCTTAATAATCATCCTAAGTTAATTTACATATTGTGGAATCCCAAGTGACTAGAAGGCATATAGTAGGTATTCAATGAGTGTTTATTTACTGGGAATTAAAGAAGACAGGCCATCCAAATATAGTGATGATTAATAACATAGGCTTGGAATTCTTGGAAAATCTGTCAGATAAAGGAGTGGACATAGGATGGAATGGAAAATATGTTAACATTCCTTCTCTCCAACCATTAATTAATTTATTAGATTCACAAAAATCTATTGAAAATAATATAAATGACAGGAGTCAGATAGACCTGATTTCAAGTCCTGTCTCTTCTATTTACAAGTTCTGTGATCATTGGGAAATTTCTTAAATTCTCACTCATAAAATTATAGGGTTGCTTAAAGATTAAATAATTTTCAGTGAATATTAGCTTTTACCATTGCCATCATTGTCATGACTATTCATCATCATAATTGTTAAAGTTCTAAAACATATTTATAACAGGCTTATCACATGCTTTGTGTCATGTTCTTCCTTCTGATGCCTGACTTAGTTATGTATCTCAGTGACAAAAGGATTTTTTTGTTTATTCCCCAGCAGTAACTGGGTCATGTTTAGAACTAAAGAGCTGAGAAGTTTGGTAGTGAGATTGGGTCCATTATAGATTTACTTTCATATTATAAAGTTATGAGACTTCAGAGGGATTGTGAAATTGCTATATTCTTAATGCATGGGAAAGAGCACAGATGCGCATGTTATGACCAAAGCATTTGAAATACATTAACTCAAGAGAATACACTAATTTATATACTCTAAATTAGGGCAACTATCATAAATTATGAACTATACCAAAAGGATACATTTATGTAATTAAACCTAAAACAAAACAAACAAAACAAAGGAAGTGCTGTATTCTCACCTGGAAGATAGACGAGAATGGGGTAGTTCTCCCTCTTTAGTTTTCAGGAGGACATTAATTTCTTTCTGCGAATATCAACTTCTGTATAGTGAGATTTGAGAATAATTTTTTTTCTCTCTCTAGGTGTATTAACTCTTTTTAACTGCTCTGGAAAATCTAGGCCAGTTTTCTGAGATATGTACAGGATCCCTGCTTGCATAAGTAGATTTAACAAGGGAAAAGTTTTATTTCATTTATCTCTCTATATACCACAATTTTTTTTTTTTTAAAAAAACCATACTACTTTTGGGGTATTAGCTTCTCAATAAATATTTGTTGAATTAGTGAGTGAATGAATGGTATAGTTAAACTCTGTGAACTGTTATAAATCCTGTGAGAATTATTCTTTTTAAGAGAAGAATACCTGTAATCCCAGCACTTTGGAAGGCCGAGGCAGGCAGATTGCATGAGGTCAGGAGTTCGAGCCCAGTCTGGCCAATATGGTGAAACCCCGTCTTTACTAAAAATATGAAACAATTAGTTGGGCTTGGTGGCGTGCGCCTGTAATCCCAGCTACTTGGTAGGCTGAGGCAGGGGAATTGCTTGAACCAGGGAGATGGAAGTTGCAGTGAGCCGAGATCGTGCCACTGTACTCTAGTCCGGGTGATAGAGCAAGACTCCATCTCAAAAAAAAAAAAAAAAAAGAAGAAGAAGAATGTGAGTAACATCCATCAACTATACTGAAGAAAATTTGAAAAGTAGACCCTAGAGGCAGTAAAACAGCTTGTGAAGGATTCATATGCTGTTACAGTAGAAGCTCTTCTGATCAACTTTATTGGGCTTAAATAAGCCAATCTCATGAGATTTTTTCTGTATTACCATCTGTGGGATTAAATAAATATTCTTAGGCTGGGCATGGTCTCTCTCACCTGTAATCCCAGCACTTTGGGAGGCCAAGGCAGGTGGATCACTTGAGGTCAGGAGTTGGAGACCATCCTGGCCAACATGGTGAAACCGCGTCTTTACTAAAAATACAAAAATTAGCCAAGTGTGGTGGCGCATGACTATAATCTCAGCTACTCAGGAGGCTGAGGCTGGAGAATCACTTAAACCTGGGAGGCAGAGGTTGCAGTGAGCCAAGATTGTGCCACTGCACTCCAGCCTGAGCAACAGAGCAAGACTGTCTCAAAAAAAAAAAGTTCTTAGACATTTTCTTTAAACCAAAATTTGATATAAGTAGACATTGCATTTTTCAAGTGTTAGCAGTTTGCTTTACTTGACATAATCTAATGAGAGATTTTTAACCTTTTAAATAGATAATTCAGTATTCATTCATTCAGCAGTTAAGTATTCAGTGAGCATGTATTATGTGCTAGGTACTTTTCTAGGCATTGGAAATAGTGGTATGTAAAACAGATGATTCAAGACCAGCCTGGGCAACAGAAAGGAGACTCAGTCTACAAAAAAATAAAAATAAAAAAAATTAGCTGAGCATGGTGGCATATGCTTGTGGTCCTGACTGTTCAGGAGACTGAGGTGGGAGGATTGCTTGAGCCCAGGAGGTCAAGGATGCAGTGAGCTGTGATTGTGACGCTGCACTCCAGCCTGGATGACTAAGTGAAACCCTATCTCAAATGAAACAAAACAAAACAAAACAAAACAAAACAGATAAGTCAACAAATCTCTTCGCCATGTAGTTTACACTCGTGTGTGTGTGTGAGAGAGGATAAAAATTAATATATGATTTAGTATGTTAGATAAAATAAATACATAATGTATGCTAAACATATAGTAGGTTACATAAATGCTATGGAGAAAAAAGGAAGAGGGATAAGGATCCCTCGTCTTTATGATTACACAGTTATAATGAGCCACCTTATTATTTCTAAGGTCTCCAAAAGAGAATTGGGGTATGCTTGTCAAATTTATTTAAAATATATTTTAATAAGAGAGCTGATGAAATGAATATTGTAAGATATGGGAAAGTTTTAAAATAACCTTGGCATTCTATATAAACCTCTCCTAGGTTATAGCTCCCCTCAGTGGTAAATGATGAAATTGACTTTCGCGGATCATCATGTACACGTTACAATGTTATACTTTCCCTTACATTTAATGTACTTTCACATTTCATACAAAAGAATTAGTGAATTTCAAAGAGCTAAAGTTCTTCTCTTTGTCTTGTAAAATCTGGGTTTTATTAGAAATTCTTTTGGTACATTGTCCTGACACTAAAAAGGTATGCTCTTTGCATGGAATTTTAATATCTTTCTTTTCTTTGTACATTGTGTTACAACCCCACAGTTAATAAAGAAATGTGGAGACTTTAACCATAATGTTCAATAGTAGCATTAGTAACAAAGAGTGAAGTTATATTTAATATAAAATATCCCAATAAAACAGAAGTTCTCCAAATATATATCACTGTAACAAATTTATTGGACCCTTACTATGTACCAGGTACTATGTACATAGTAATACAATGCTTTATACACATTATCTCATTTGCTCAGTATAATAACTCTGGTATGAGTCAAATATAACCCTATTTTACAGGTAAAGAAAGTGAGGTTTAGAGAGTTAAGTAACTTGCCCACAGTTATATAGCTAACAGGTTGGGATTTTATCCAGTCTTGTCTTTCTCCAGGGCCTTTGCCCTTAACCCCTACTGCAATAACTGGCTACCTTAATAAGAAAGATGAAAAGAGGTCATTTGAAATTGTAGAATCGTAGAGAAGTTTTTAATCAGTCTTCTGTAGTGGTAAGCCTGTGAAGAATATATGTATTAGATTAGTGAAGGTAGTCTTTAATTCTTACTTATATACAGTCTAGAGGTTATTTGGGTTATTTGACTATTGTTAGACATTATAAAATGGAATTATAGAATTTATCAGTTGCTAGAATTCTTAATATTTTTCCTCAAGGCAACCTTACTGCTTCTTTGTGCAAATTGAGATAATGCTATTTTCGTTTTGTGGGTTCTCTTGTTTTTGATTTCTCTGTTTTGTACGAGCTTTCTTCTTTGGACCAGAAGCTTTACAGTTGAAATTTTAGAGGTGGTTCTGCCACTTACTGGCTATGCAACCTTAGATAAATCATTTAATATTTCACAGCTTCCATGTAGTCATGTATAAATGGTGGTATTAATGTCTACTCCACACATTATTGAAGATTGGAAATAATGTATGTAAAACATCTAGCTTGATAAGGAGTAGCTATTTTTATAATGTTCCTTTCTAGAGGATATAGAAAAATATAAAGGAAAGAAAACTAGATTTCTAAATTTTATTCTTGCAGGATTTTAGTTTTCCACTGCTTTATACCACTTACACGTCTCAATGATTTCTAGACTTTACTGTTATCTCAAAGCAATGACAAAGCAACTTGTAACATCTCACTTGGACTAAGCTTAAAATTTTTTTTAAAATCTCTTGATTTAGGATATCTTTCCCTTATAAATTTAATCTAGGATTAAGAACAAGTATTTCTTTTGGATTATTTACAATCTATTTACTTATTATTAGTGTAGATAATCAAGAATGGATACTATAAAACACTATGTTTCATTTTTATCTACTGTAATAGAATAACATCTGTTCATCCAGACAATTGACATTGTAGGGTTTTTTAAAAAATATGAAGCCACAACAGTTATATTTAGAAAACAAACTTTTTTATCTTCCTGGTGTTTTAGATTACCCAATTAAATCCAGAACCATTACAATTGTAAATTATATCCATAGGTTTTAGTTTCTTGTTTTTACATTTGAGACAAGGTCTTGCTCTGTCACCCAGGCTAGAGTGCAGTGTTGTGATCATGGCTCACTGCAACCTTGTACTCCTGGGCTCAAGCAATCGTCCTGCCTCAGCCTCCCCAGTAGCTGAGACTACAGATGCACACCATCATACCTGGCTAATTTTCTATTTTGTAGACACAGGGTCTCCCTTTGTTGACCAGGCTGTTTTGAACCGCTGAACTCAAGCAGTACTCCCATCTCTGCCTCCCAGAGTGTTGAGATTACAGGCATGAGCTACCACACCCAGCTGGTTTTGGTTTTTAAAATCTAAAACATTTTATTTTTCTGATTCCATTGTTTTAATACATTAAAAGCATATTGATGAAAGGCACCAATCAGATTGAATCCATTCATTAATTTATTCAACCATTCTGCAATATTTTAATATGAATTTTTTATATGCCCAGACGTTTGGTGGTTATTGAAGATACAAAGTCAGTTAAGACATGCAGAATTTTGATTCTGAGATTCATGGTTTTTTCTCCCACATTTTTTTCTGTGAAATTGGGATCATCTTACATCTAGGATGTCCCACAGTTATAACTGGCAGTGTTTTTTTTCTCTTTTTGCTTTCTTATTGCTGTGTAAAATAATGATATATCATCTTTAAACCAATGAAAACTTATATTTGATGATGTAAGATAACCTGTCCTCAAGAAGCTTATGAAGTAGTGAAGTGTCAGAGAGGTAAAGAAAGAACTGCAAGGAAAAAAAATGTTCATAGGGTACTACAGGACAGTAATGGAGGGCAGAGTCAGGGAATAATTCCTGGAGGCAGTGGCTACAAAGTTTAGTCTTGAAGAAAAAAGGAAGTTAGGCAAAAAAAGGCATTCTAAGCAGAGGAAAGAAATATCAGGACAGAAAGAAAGATAAAGGCAAGAGAAACAATGGTGAGTTTAGAGCAAAAGTAATTGAAAGAGGAAAAACAAAACCAACAGAAAACATGAGCTCCCCCGTTAAAGATTAATAGACATCTGCTTTTTGTTTTGTAACTGTTAACCCAGTGAATATAATAATAGGCATAAGATTAACTTGGTTCTTCGTCCTCCATGGAGGAGATCAGTGGGGTATTAAAATGTATTTTCTTGGTGCTACCTATTCACTATCCAGTCTTTCCCACTATTTCCAACTGTGACCAGTGAGATGGGAAGTTCAGCTCCTCCAGTCCCTTTTTTATTGCTGTTTGTTTGATGTTACCTCCAGAAGACTTTTAAATGAATGGTGATGGGCTAAATTAATTATGTTAATTCCAAGGCAGATGGCTGGGCCTGGTAGCACACGCCTGTAATTTTTAACACTTCGGGAGCCCGAGGTGGAAGTATTGCTTGAGCTCAGGAGTTCAAGACCAGCATGGGCAATATAATATAGTGAGACCTTTTCTCTACATAAAGTAAAAAAAAATGGCTGGGCTGTGGTGATGTGTGCTTGTAGTCCCAACTACTCAGGAGGCTGAGGCAGGAGGATTGGTTGAGCCTGGGAGGTTGAGACTGTAATGAGCTCTTATTGCACCACTGTACTCCCGCCTGGGCGACAGAGTGAGACCCTGACAAAAAAAAAAAAAAAAAAAAAATCCAAGGCAGTAGTGTAAATGCTCCTCTGCTTTGTTTCTTTTGTTGGATTATGTTGAACAGGATTACTTGCCCAACCAAACTCACCTGACAAGATTATACCAAGAATAGAGATGATATAATAGCTCAAATAATACAGTGTAAACAATATAAAATCACAACGTTTCTGACCTTATTAAATTTGTTTGAATCCTTCTCCAAAATCAAGTCAATTTCTTGATCTCACAAAATAACAATTCTGATAAATCTACTTTTTCTTTCAGAGAAAAAAAGCATGTAAATGCTGCTTCTCTCCTTTAGTTGTTTTTCTTTCTGTGTCACCTCAATCAAGGCATCTCATTTCAGTGTCTGGGGAAAGACTGGATATCTTTTTCAGGAACTATAGCTTGCACTTTCTCCGGTAGCTCCAAACTGGGATTATCTTTTCAACCCCAAGCCTTTCAAGAATACATTTCCAAAGGTCTAAAGAGTGTCTAGTACACATGAGAATACCACCTCACAAACTTTAGCAGTACCCCTCCTCCACCATGGAGTGTGGAGGGGCATCAATGTATAATCTAAGCATCAATCAGAGATGGCTCAGCCTTTTTAGGGTATGGCAGCATTTAGTATAGTCCTGTTTATAGCATTCCATTTAATGTACCACCCCCTCTGGAAATGTGGCCCAGTTAACTTACTTGAACCTAATCAAACTTCCACTAGGCAGCATACTCCACTTTTTGTTCTTCTATTAATCCAATAATTAAGAATGGTTTAGTCAGTAATGCCCATTTATCTGTATTTGTTAGTATTATATACTATTCATATATATACATTAAACTTTTATTTTTCCTGTAGTTCATTCAACTTTGTGTGTAGGGAAACCAGTCCTTTCCTCACCCTATTCACTGCAGTTTCATCAAGGAAGAAAGTGAATTATCTCATTCTTGCTAAATGGCAAGAAAATTCATGTGCTTATAGCTACTTGCTGAGAGTATTGTTCTACACAGCACTAACCAGAATACATTTGAATGATAACTCAAAGGTCACTGTATTGTTAGATCTGTTTTAGGCCATTCTTTTGGTATAAACTTCTCAACCATGTTCTTTTCTTACAGTCCCAGAGTCTTAGACCCTTTTGGATTTCTAAGTATTTCGGAAATTTGAAAGCAATGTATAGAGGACCTCTGCTCATCTTGTCTTTCATACAAATGTAGCAATTTGGATAAATCTAATCAAGATCCAGTGTTTTATTTTTAGTTTCAACTTAACTTTTTTGGTTATTTTTCAAACATGCACAAAAATAGAAGAAATAATATACTAAACCTCTAAGCACACGTCTCCCAGCTCAATAATCTTCAGTATTTTTTTCAAACTTATTTCATCAATTCTTCTACTTTTCTGTTGTTTGCTTTACCAGATTTAAAGTAAATTTCAGATATTATATCATTTCTTCTATAAATAATGAAGTCCACTTGAATATCATCAACTTAAGAACATGGTTAAGAGTTACTGGCATGTCAGAAAAGGTGATCTACCGATCTCTCTGACCTGTTAGGCTGCAAGTTCAATATTATCTTGATTCTTGAAAAGTGATATTATTCGTTTCTACAAAGAAAAAAAATGACTATATAAGAAGCAACAAAGCTTCTCTTATAACCTCCTCAGAATTAAATTCCTGATTTAAGAGTAGGAAGCTGATAGTTCAGACAGGTTTTTTTAGTCTTTTAATTATCCTGTCAGCTTTCTGTTGTATATGATTATGGGAATGGTGACTGGCTGTCTGTGTAAATTAGGCAAGGTATAATAGATATGACTAGGAGTTAAATGAAAAATTTTTAGCTAACTAAGTCTTATTTTGGTTACATTTCAGAGAAATTTCATATATATATATATATATTTTTTTTTTTTCCTCCTTAATTTCCCTTAATGTTCAGTATTTAATGTGCTGTTCTAATTCAGAAATCTTTCAGAGTGTGCTTCTAGAGGAAAATTCCATCTCCTTTATTCTCAAATGATCCTTTAACTTTAAAGAAAATAATGGAGAAACTTTTGTTGCACTTAAAAAAAGAGGTATGCCTAAGAATGATCATGCATGCTTTGAGCCTATCAGCTGTACTGTATTTATCTTTGTGTAATGCAAGAAACTCTATGTTAAAATAGTAAATAAAAATTACATGCCAGATAATTTATTTCGCATAGCAGTTTAATTTGTGAAATGTCATAACTAACACATTTTAAGGGAAAGTTCCATCTTTTTTAGCAACAGAGCACTGTTTTCATACTATTACAGTTTTCTTGTTTTTGTTTCTGTTTTTCTAAGTTTTGTCCCTGTTCAGTATTTGGGAATTCATCTTTATTTGACGTTGATAATACATTACAGATCAAGTACTGCAATAGTGTGAAAATTCACAGGATTACTTATTACTCATAATTGCATATTTATCCAGCTAGTATTTAATAAATAGATACCCTGTGACAGATACTTGCTACATACTGAGAGTGTAATGGTGGAAAAGGTGTGGTCTCTGACTTCCAGTATCCTACAGTCTGGAGTGGGGAAACAGGCAACCACTATGAAGATTAAGTTGAGGATGTTTTATATTCCCATATAAAGAGTACTTAATGCAGTGTTGGTGAGTTAGGGTAGGTTTTCTATTGAAAGTGATATATAAATTGAAACCTAAAAAATAAAGTTTTTACAGTCCTTTTTCTGTAGCTTCAGAATCCAAAATCTCTGCCTAAGATGTTTATAATTTTTTTTTTTTTGGAAATTTGATTCAAATTCATTTGGTGGCAAAACCTGACCTTACCCGAGATGAAGCTATTCATGGTATTTATTCCACTTAGTGTAAATGTTTGTTTTGCTGCAAAAATAATATGTTTGATTATTTAGTCAGACTGCCTCAGACTTCACTGGGAGTGTTCTGTAGTGTATGGTAAAGGCATTGTATTTCCTTCCTAAAACCCAAATGAGAGATTTCCGATAGGAGATTAAGTACTTTTGATAGTTGTCTGCATTGGATTTGTAGGGTGTTTCAGGTGGCTGGAACAGCTTGAGCAGAGGTCTGGAGGCAAGAGAGGCTTCTTTGTGGAACAGCATGTCATTCACTAGATTACTTTCTTTTGTATTTCACTTTTTTTTTGAGACGGAGTCTGGCTCTGTCGCCCGGGCTGGAGTGCAGTGGCACCATCTCAGCTCACTGCAAGCTCTGCCTCCCGAGTTCATGCTATTCTCCTGCCTCAGCCTCCTGAGTAGCTGGGACTACAGGCGCCCGCCACCACGCCTGGCTAATTTTTTGTATTTTTTTTAGTAGAGATGGGGTTTCACCATGTTAGCCAGGATGGTCTCGATCTCCTGACCTCGTGATCCGCCCGCCTCGGCCTCCCAAACTGCTAGGATTACAGGCGCAAGCCACTGCGCCCGGCCTGTATTTTCACTTTTTAAAGAGTGGTTGATTTTTCTAGGGTTGTAATAACTTAACCATGTGTTCAGTTACTTTTCTTTCTGAAATTACTTAGGCCAGTGTGATGTTAACTTTAAGATCTTGCTTCACCTGCCTCTTAAACTATATCAACTGATTAATAACTTCATAAATCATAAATGATACTTGATATGTTTTGTTAAAGAATACAAACCTTTTTCAAATAAAATGGGACATTTCATCTTTATGAAACATTTCTAAAGTGTACGTTATTATAATTTCTTTGACTCAGCGAGATTAAGTAACTCGGCCAAGAACACACAGAAGGCAGCTTAGCCTGGCCTCAAACCCATGTCTTCAAACTCTGAAACCCATGCATTTTGCCATTTATTTACTCACTCAATCATCAAACATTTATTGTCCGAAGCACTAGATTTAGAGCCTAGTACTGTATTAACTACTATGGGGGTTATATATAAGAGAACATTTCCACTCAGATACTAATTTTGGTTTGAGGGATACACATGTGAGACAAGAGTAAGGTGATATGTACTATGGTAAATGTATAATGATAGCTGAAAAGTACAGTAGAAATTAGCAGTTAATATGTACTGAAATTATCAGCAATGTTTTAAGTGTAGCTTTTCACACATGGCCATGTGTATTCCTAGAGATACCTGACAGTTTCTATCTTTCTGTATTGTAAGATTTTTTTCTCTGATATGTGGTTGTATTGGTTTGTTCTCACACTGCTAATAAAGACATACCAGTGACTGGGTAATTTATAATATAAAGAAAAGAGGTTTAATTGACTCACAATTCCACATGGCTGGGGAGGCCTCAGTAAACTTACAGTCATGGTGGAAGGCACCTCTTTACAGGGTGGCAGGAGACAGAATGAGTGCCAAGCAAAGGGGATAAGCCCGTTATAAAACCATCAGATCTCCTGAGAACTCATAAGAACAGTATGGGGGAAACTGCCCCCATAATTCAGTTATTTCCACCTGGTCCTACCCTTGCCATGTGGAGATTATTACAATTCAAGATAAGATTTGGGTGGGGACACAGCCAAACCATATCATTCAGTCCCTGGCCCCTCCCATATCTCATGTCTTCATGTTTCAAAACACGATCATGCCTTCCCAACAGTCCCCCAAAGTCTTAACTCATTCCAACATTAACCGAAAGTCTAAGTCCAAAGTTTTATCTGAGACAAGGCAAGTCCCTTCCACCTATGAGCCTGTAAAATCAAAAGCAAGTTAGTTACTTCTTAGATACAGTGGGGTATGGACGTTGGGTAAATATACCCATTCCTAATGGGAGAAATTGACCAAAACAAAGGGGATACAGGCCCTGTGCAAGTCCAAAATCCAATAGGGCAGTCATTGAACCTTAAAGTTCCAAAATGATCTCCTTTTATGCCATATCTCACAATTAGGTCACGCTGATGCAAGAGGTGGCACTCACGGCCTTGGACAACTCCATCCATGTGGCTTTGCAGGGTACAGACCCCCTCCTGGCTGCTTTCACAGGCTGTCGTTTATTTTCTGTGACTTTTCCAGGTGCACAGTGCAAGTTCTCAGTGGATCTACCATTCTGGAGTCTGGAAGATGGTGGACTTCTTCTCACAGCTCCACTAGGCAGTGCCCCAGTGGGGACTCTGTGTAGGGGCTCCGACCTGACATTTCCCTTCCACACAACCCTAGCAGAGTTTCCCCATGAGGGCTCTGCCCCTGCAGCAAACTTCTGCCTGGACATCCAGGCCTTTGTATACATCCTGTGAAATCTAGGTGGAGGTTTCTAATCCTGAATTCTTGACTTCTGTGCACTCACAGGCCCAACACCACATAGAAGTTGCCAAGGCGTGGGGCTTGTACCCTCTGAAGCCATGGCCTAAGCTGTATGTTGGCCCCTTTTAACCCTTGCTGAAGTGGCTGGGACACAGGGCACCAAGTCCCAAGGCTGCACACAGCAGGGGAGCCCTGGACCTAGCCCAGGAAACCATTTTTCCCTTCCAGGCCTCCTGGCCTGTGAGGGGAGGGGCTGCTGTGAAGGTGTCTGACATGACCTGGAGACATTTTCCCCATTGTCTTGGTGACTAACATTAGTCTCCTCATTACTTATGCAAATTTCTGCAGTTGGCTTGAATTTCTCCACAGAAAATGGGGTTTTCTTTTATATAGCATTGTCAGGCTGTAAATTTTCCAAATTTTTTGCTCTGGTTCCTCTTGAATTCTTTGCCACTTAGAAATTTCTTCTGCCAGATACCCTAAAGCATCTCTTTCAAGTTAAAAGTTCCACAGATCTCTGGGGCAGGATGAATTTGGAAATAAATCAGTCTCAATAATTTTGAAGAATTTCCCCTTTATCCTTAAAATTAGGAAAAATTTAGAAAAATGGTCAAGTGACATGAAATGGACATAAAACTCCTAATTAAATCACTAAAAATCATGATGTATTTACTTTATATTAAATCTCTTCAGCCAAAGCAATCAACAGTATATGCCTTCCTACCTCTTTTGATATTTTCCAAAATTACATTTTTTTTCTTTTCAAACTGAAGAAGAGAAAGATTGAACTTTTTATAAAAGAGACCATTGTTCTACTTAATTTGGGTCACACAGAAGGATTATTTTTTGGATTTCATTATCCTGGGTACTGTGATATTGGTTATACATTTACTTCCTAACATTGGGGATGTGAATAAGACAAAGTTTTCATCTGCACATAGTTCTCGATCTAGTCAGGGAGGCAGATCTATAAGCAAATGATCAAAATACAGTGAGGATGCTAAAGAGGCAGGTGGCAGCCTCTTGAAGACGTCCAGGAGTGCTCATAACTATCAGGGGCATGTGAAAGGCTTTATAGGGGAGTTGCCACATGAACTTGAAAGACTTTTAAAAGTTCACTCACCAGATAATTGTGTGAAGAGAATGGGGTCTGAGGTAAGGACAGAGGGAATAGCCTTGGTAAAGGCACAGAGATAAAACTGTTACAGCTTTATACCCAAAGTGAGGAGAGTACTAGGGGTTGAAGCTACCAAGATGAGCCCTTACTCATCTTCGGTAAGACTATGGATGATCTTGTGTGCTACACCAAGGAATTTGAACTTTATCCTAGAAGCCTGTGGATCCCAAACTTGGCTGCCTATGAGAATCACTTCTGGACCTATTAAAACATGTAGATTTGCTCACTGGACCTGTGATTCTGTGATTCTGATTCATGATTCCAGTAAGCTATCATGAGGCATGGAAACGTTTTAAGCAGAGTGATAATATGATCAGATTTATATTTTTAAATAATCAGTTTTTACCTTTCAAACTTTTTTTTTTACTGTAGCTGTAAGAAATACATTTTGCATTATGATCTAGTACACACATATGTACCTGTGTACAACTGAAACAAGTCTTACTCTTAAAAGTATTGTGGGATGTACTGTGGTATTTTCTGTTCTATCCTGATGTTTTAGAATGCTGGTTGCAAACCACTAAATTGACTTTGCAACCCATTAAATTGAATTCTTCATCCACTAATGGATCATAGCCCACAGTTTAAAAAGATATTTCTATAGAGAATGAATTGAAATGTGCAAAACTGAAGGGCTTGAGATCAGATAGGCAATTGATTCAGTTATCCAAGTAACAGATGTCATGGGCCTGAACTAGGACAGTGGCCTTAGCAGGTGCAGACAGAGAAGAGGGGAAAAAGATTAAAAAGTGTGTAGAAGGTAGTGGAATCACTTCTTAGTGACTCATTTCAAGGGAGGTCAGAGAGTGTAGGATGACTTCCAGATTTCTAGTTTAAATGTGTAGATAATTTGTTCTTAAGCAATACAGAGAACACAAAGGAAGAATTGATAGGAGTGGGTTGTTGGGGGGAAAAGAGATCCGGAAGGCAGTTGGATATATCAATGATTTTTTTCCAAGTCAGATTCCTTTAAATTTTATTTTCTTTTTTTATTAAAATATATATTTTAAGGTTCTGTCTTCTCCTTCACCTTTCTTATATAACCTACTTTTTCTTACATTGGGTTCTAGTATATGTGGATTGACCTCAAATATTTTTAAACTTTCTGCTTATGCTGTAAACTACTGTAATACCATTCCAGTCTTTTCCAGGACATATAACTCCTTGCCCAAAATGAAACTTAAGAAACTTATTTTTTTCTCTCTAAACCACATCATCCTCTCCTCATCCATCAGAGGTAGTGATCTCATTTTTCTGACCTTTCTGCTTCTTGTTCCATTTTGTATTTCCAGCTTCATGAGCATTAGTTGTCTATTGCATTCCCATATGTAACCAACTAAATATTGTTATAAGCAGTGCAGCAGTGCAGATTGAAGTCTGCTTACTATCCTCTGGAACTTGATAATTTTCTGCCACTTGTGATTCAGTTAAATAGATCAGATTATAGTCATATTAGGGCTTGGCTGGGCAGTTCTGGCTTTGAAGTCTCTTATGCAGTTGTAGTCTGAGGTAGTTGGGGTAGAACATGAGGGGAGGAAGGACTGGAGCCCATGAGATGGACTCTGTCATTTCATGTGGTATCAGGGCCTCTCCATTTCATCTCTTTGAGTGGGTTAGTGTGGATTTTTTTCAAGGCAGTTGGACTACTATCATGGCAGCTGAAGACTTCCAACGTGATGATTCTAGCTCTTCCAGTGTAAGTTGCATCACCTTTTTGACCTAGCCTTGCCACATAGTGTTACTTCTTCATTTTGTGTTACCTATAAGCCAACCACAAACCTGCCCAGGTTCAAGGGGAAGGGGAATTAGACTCTACCTCTTGATGGGGAAGTGGTAAGTCTCTAGAAGAAAATGTGGGATGAGAAATGTTTTTGTAGGCCATCTGCAATAGCTATGTAGAAAATATATCAGTGTGATCATATAGATTTTTAGTTTTGCCTGGAGTTTGCTACTGTGTTGGTACTGCACCTTAAATCTTCTAAAGATTAAGTTAGCTTTTATGATTTAATTTTTCACATCTTGTTTAATTTCTGAACTTGGATAATTTGCCTTCTCTGCAGCAGAATTAAGTATATAGTTATGAGGATGCTTTAAGCCTATATGTTAGGTTTCCCTGGTACAGGATAATTGCAGGCAGCAGCAGTTTGGCCAGCTCTGCAGAGAGCAATTTTGAATTGCATGTTATCTTGTGTGTTTTCTAAGAGCAGTTCTTGATTCCTATCTTCAAAACTCTAAATGACCCCTGTAGCCTGTTGAGTAGACTGTTGAAAGTTTTAAATAACTGAAAATGCGTTCTCACTTTAACTGCTATGTTCCTTGTTAGACCTTAGGCATGGCTGTATGAAATAAAACAAATATTACTGGCTCTATTTCATAGCCTTGCAAGTTTTCATTAGCAATAGGAAATGAATCTGACAAGACACTGTCTTTCTTTAAGTATGTGCACTATTATTGCTTATTTTCAGAAATAAGCTCCTATCAGTATAGTCATGATTTTTGACTGATAAATTTTACTTCCCAGTTCTGCTGCCATGCTTGAATTATACCTAATAAATATCATTTGATAATCTGCTGACATAAATATTAATTTTAACAATGGTTCTAAAGTTATATTTTATAAATATAATATGCAGAAAAAGAAATCCCTGAGGATAGAAAATACAAAACAACAATTAATATTGATACTCCTGTTGTCCCTCCTGCACCATCCCACATTGCACTGCTGCCCCCTCAACCCCCTCGCTCCATTAATGTATTCTTTCATAGAGGCGTGGCAAGTTTGTCTATATTGAAGAAAGCCTATCTGCAATAGTCATTTAGTGTAATGCTGTTTAGAGTATTATAACCACTTGATGGCACCCTTTGATTTGGTACAAACCTCATTAACCATAGCACAGTGCAGCATAGTAGTTGTAATGGAATAACACATAAGAACTAAAGACTGCAAGGTATCTGGTTAATGTAGAGATGAAATGAATGCAACAGCAAGGCTAAGCTTTCCTGACCCTTCATGAGAGAATAGATGAAAAAAGGAAGAATAAGCTATTGTGCCAAAGGGAGATGATGAAATTCAAGATCCACACACATAATCTCTGGCTCAGCCTCTGAAATGTTAATCCCTGGGTAGAATTATTTGAGCTATAGATTGCAATTTATCATCAAAATGGCACTGTGTCAAACAATACTTTTTATATTTGTGATGTTTAGAACTATCCAATTTTAATATAAAATGGTTCACAGAGCATTGGCTAATATTTAAGTAGCAACTCTTTAAGGTTGTGATTTGGGGGAATGAAGTAGGATGGTTTCTTTACATCAAAATATGAATTGTGTTTTAGATAGAAGGCTTTGGGAGAATTTTTTCTGCTTTTTAGTGACAGTTTATTTTTAATGCCAGGAAAAGGGATTTTTAAAGAATGCCTCTTTTAAATTAAGTGGCTTAGAATTGTTTTCTTTCATAGGCAAATGGTGTTTCTATAATTATAGAATAATTCTGTAATATTTTTCTCACACTGCTTAAAAATATGTTAGCCGATGAAGTAGTGTATATTTAAAGGTTTATATGGCCTTTCCTATTCCAATATAAAATATTTCTATGTTTTCTCTTATTTAAATGACCCAACTTCTGCCCATTAGGGGGTGCAGTCATAATTAGTATGTGTTGTGATATTTTCTCCCTTAAAACTACATTCTTCCAATTAAAAAAACTAAACTTTGATAGTATAGGTGGAGGGGTGGGTATTGCATATGTCTATTAATCTGTCACCCAGAGTAATAATCATGTTATGGACTTTTCCTATGTACAAAAAAACCCTGTTGTTATTTTCTAGAAAATTAGGACACTTAAAATAACCCTGTTTCTGGAATCTAGAAGCTTGAAATTCCAGTTTAACTGTATATTTTTCCTTTGAACTTTATCATACTAATTTATAAGAGGCTTTTTTGCCTCCTTTCACTTAAGAAAAGCAATTATTTTCTGTTATTACTAAGAAATTATTTTACTTAATTTTGTTTTTATATTCTTCGTACCTGTTTCTGAGGGTTTACCAAAAGACTTGATCTTTAACAGAAACCTATATTTAATTTACACCTAATAGATCATACCGTTCCAGTACCTTCATTACTAATTGCAGATGTTGAAGGCACGCTGTGACCCTATTAGATGTATCAGATGCTGTAGCACAGATCTGTGAAACATCTGTGCATGAATTTCTGTGTTACCATATTTTAGCTCTGGTGGGAAAAATATTTGATTTACTGGTGGTAGGGAACGTGAGAGGAGTCACTGTGAAAAGCATATGTCCTGTGAAAATGTCTTGTCTTTGGCAGCTCTCTTCTTTTAGTGATCAGGAAGAGTTAAACCTTAGATCCAGAGTCACACCTATGGAGACTAGAAGTTGTGAATGTTTGAGATATTGCTGGCTCTTTATAATATCCAGTCGTCAAGAATAGAGAGAATGGAGTAGTCTTTTGGCTGTTGCCATTAGGAAGAGTGCTCTATGAGACTGCATAGCCATTTCAAATTGCTTTTGGAGGCAAAGGGTTCAGAATGTACATTGGAAAGACAAAAACATGTGTATATGTAGTAGAAAAAGACCTTGGAGTTCCTAACTTGGTAAAGTATTACAAAGTTCTTTCATCTATTTACGTAATTACATCTGCTGACGTTTTAATTTAAATGCCACCTTGAAAGTTGATAGAGTTAAGTTTAGCTGAGTGTTTTAAAAATATGACTTTCTTAACTATGTAACACCTCTCCCACCCACCCACCCACCAAAAGGCCTACTCCCTGCTTTCTGTTTCTGAGGACACAGTGTTATAAAGGACGGTTAGTGCCTCAAACATGCACAACTTCTGATCTTCAGACATCTGACTCTGGATTTCACTCTTAACTCTTCATGATCACTTAAAGACGACAGCTGCCAAAGTCAAGATTGCAGTAACCTTTTAAGTAAGCCTCCTGGTTCCACACTGAGTGCCAATGCATACATCTTCCAACCCACTGCACTGGCAGTCTCATACCCAGTGCTGAATACAGTGTTCCAGCCTGGTGCCTTTCAGCACACACAAAACTGGTCAATGTCCAATTTTATCCAACCACCCACACTAAATATGAAACCTCGTGATGCTGTCACAGATGCCTGCAGGGTAGCACTCCTGCAAATTTTAAAAAACATGAGATTGTTAAAAGAACTAGGAAAAACCCCTTTCTGATGCCAATTACCTAAAATTTACTTGTTTTCAAAGTACCACCTTTAGTTTGCTTTATGATGTCAGTGAATATAATTTGGTGAGAAAAGTGTTTCTTACACATTGTTTTCCCACATCCTCCTAGTTTTATAGGCCTTATTAGTTTCAGTGAGCCAGTGTTTGAAATAAGGCCCAGGTGAATATTTATATTTCCACTGTAGCAGCAGCGTGCCTTCTTGGTGATTGACCTTTACCCTGACATAATGTAGTCTTGTGACATTGAATGAAATAAATGAAGAAACTACTCCTTGGCTTGATTTGTATTGGCGGAAGAAAGCAAACAGAGTGGTTTGTCAGGTTGCTAAAAATGTCAAAATACAGTTCTGGGACAATTTCTAACACAAAGGTTTTTTGTTGTTTGTTTTGTTTTGTTTTTAAAATAATGTGTGGGTGGTTGGATGTTCTTTGAGAAAAGCACACCTTTGAAAGGAAATTGAATTCCAGCAGTACCTGTATCAGATGACAATAGGAAGTAAATTGTTTCCCTTTATTTGAAGTTGCATTTTATTAGTCAGATGCTTGTTGGTGGCATGTTTAAACATTAAACATTAAGAGATCTGCACAGCTTTACAGAAAATAGTGTTAATTTATATAAGGATTATGTGTTATTAAAAGAAATAAGCTGTATTCCTATACACACTTGTTATGTTGTAACTTTGGTAATCATTAATTCTAAATAATTTTAGTTTCTACGTGTAAGTTATACAGGGTACAACAGAACTCCATTTGAAAAGTAAGGTCTAAAATATTTTAGTATAATTCTCTTGTTACTTTATAGATTTTGGCTTTGCGGACAAGTTGACTATTTCCACAAGAGGTACCCATCAGTGAAATATCCTGTTTTGTTGATGTTAGTGTTTATACCATTATTAAGTGAATACAACCCTGTTCAATTATTGTCTCCTGTGTTTTATCTTGAAAGCATTGCTTTCAGGCAGTTAATCTATTTCAAATTAGTGTTGAAATATTTTTGTTGTTTTAAGTTATAACTCACTATTATGTTACTTTATAACATTAAAACCTAGTTTCTTAATGTAGATGTGGGTTTCTGGATTAGAGTAATTAAATCACAGAAATTTAGAGCTAGAAGAAAACTTAGAAATCATAAAATTCTCCTTGCTCATTTTCAGATAAGGAAACTACAATATCATCTGGTAACTATCCCAAAGTCATATTGCTAATGAGTGGTAAACTATTCATTTTCATTCATTTTCTTCACTCCCAGACTGAGATTTTATATACCAACTTTAAGTAGCACATGCATGTGATAACATGCTTTTAAATGTTTGCTTTTTATATCTCTTCAAATAGTTTTAGAAATATTGAATTTTTTTAAAGAAAAAAACATTTGTAATGAAAGGTTTTTAAGATAAACATCAGTTTTACTGAGGTAGATAATTTGATAGTATTTAAAGAAAGTAAGACCAAAATAGCCAGCAGCCATATCTGGATTATTCATTTAAGTTCAATGCATGTGATTCCCTGCTTCAGATCATGTGCTGCATATACTAGCTACATTTTAAAATCTAAAATCCCACTTAATCATAGACTTTGCTAATATTTTTGGAAAATACATTTTTGAATAATATATGAACATTTTAGTTTCATTTTAAAAGATGGTTATTATAAAATTTTAAATTCTGTAATCGAGTGAAAAATATCTGAGGTTAAAAGTTTCAAAAATAAAAAATAGGTTATGATGTCAAATTTGTTAGGGAACAAAGTTTGATTAAACTTTATAAGACAAAAATTTTAATGACGCTTTAAATATCTGTAAATGGCCACTTTAAGTTTTCTTTACAGAATAATTACAATATGTAGTTTTATATTTACAAATTATTAAAACAAGGAAGTGTAGAAATATGATTTGTTCAAGAATACTGCCCAAATGTTATTTAGTAATATTTATGATGGTAGTTTAGCTATCTAGAGATTGCTTTAAAACAGGGTTATTTTTAATGTTAATGTATAAATTTCTGTCCTGGCCAAAAAATAATACTCAGCAGCAATGCTTGCTCTCTTCATATTGCTAATTAATTAGAAGTTTGCTCATAAAGTGTTTCGGAATTTTTGAATACAGTTGTGTTGTACTCAGCCTTCTTGCCATCTAGATACAACATTAGACACTTTGTTGTATATAGGTTAAACTTGGATTAATATTGGTTTACGAGTACTGCTTACAGTTCATTATTTCAGATCTCTGCATCTACTTTTAAGGTATGTCAGTTGCTGCAGTTAATTAAAGTAGCACATATGCTGCTGTCTAAGCCAATTTAAAGAATAGGGCATGTATTTCCGGTTATGTGAGCTACAGAATGATTGTACCATAACATGAGATCTGCCCCTCTAAGCCAGTAATGTTCTACAGTCCAGATATATTAGTGCCTTTCTTTTTCTTCTTTTTAAATAGCTGCTCCTTGAGGAGCAGGGCTAACTCCTAGGCAGTGAGTCCAGAGTCAGATATATTAGTGGTTCATATTCTCCTTTTCAAAACATCTTGTCTTTTTGTTTAGTTTTGGAATGGCAGAAATCTAACTATATAATTGATTTCTGCACTTAGAAGAATTCTTTGCAAATAGTAGACCCTCAATGAGTGTTTGATAAATGAACTCATCACTTATTTATATACTATATTTATGGATTTTTAAAAAATTTGACCTTACTCAGTTACTTAATTTTTCATGTGATAGTCTTGTATCTCTCTGTTAATTTTAGGCTACTCCTTAAGGTTTGAAAGGGTGTGTCTTTTTGTACACTCAAACGATACCCAGCAAGATGCTATGTGTTTATAAATACCCCAATAAATGGGTGTGTGTCCAATTGATTTCACTCTCAGTATACTTAGAGTGAGACATTTAAGCCCTGCTTACCTACAGTGTTCTTAGTTTTATGACTGAAGAAGACATCTATTGTAACAGATTCTGTGAATTAGCTGTGTCAGGAATAGTATGCAAATAAAATTGATAGCTTTTTGTTCTTTAGACTTACTTTTTATTCACACTTAGTGTATCTTTAAAAATTGTGATATTTATTACACAGCCAACATCATGACAATGCTGGGATATTAAAAAGGAAAATTATAATTCCATCATATCAATAAATTGATTTTAATTTAGCATTTTTCTTTTGAACATATACATGTTGTATAATTTTTTTAGGTTGCTATTTGTTTGCATTTAGGGTAGTTCATTAATATTATTACATTTCTTATTTTAAATGATGCCTTATGCCTAGGTCATATGAGTGCTTTTAGAACTGATAGTTTTGGATAAGTATAAAAGATTAGTGTGTTTATTAACTAAACATTTCCACAATGATTGACTTTTTTTCAACCATTCACAAAACTGCTTTGCAGGTGTGAGCTATGAGGAGACCTCCATTTCCGCTGCAGTGACTCTCACTTTGGAATTTACTCCAGTGACAGCTTGAACTAGTGAAAATCTATAGGGCTTTGGATTATTATACAAAACCCATCATTCACCCAGTCTTCTGCAATGGTCATGTTGATTTAAGGACAGTTTTTGTGACTAGGTTCAGAGTTGAGTTTGGAAGTAGATTTCAATGCATATATGTCAACAAGTAGATCATGTAAAATGAAAGTGATGACTAGGGGTGTGTGTGGTAAAGATGAAATAAAATTGAAGGGAACCACCTGAGATTGCTTAATTTAATTTGGTGGAATGGTCTTATTACCTTTCAGGATATTGAAAAGAGTAAGTCTAAATTGGCAGTGATTCTTATTTTGTAAATAATGGCTCTATGCTGCATATGATCTATGAAATAAAGAAAAGAGAAATAGAAAACACTAAGTGTCTTTATTCTCCAATGGGGGAAAATGCAAGAGAGGTATAATTTAGCTCCAACTGAAATAAACAATGGTTGCCAAACATGTGTTAAGAAGGAGGAAAAAGAAGAGGAAAAGGAATACGTTTTTATGTCAGAGGAACTATCTGTGCAGTTAAGGCCTGCATTTGAAGTCTTGTTTGCTATAAGTTTGTACACAAGTCCTAGCATGTCCAGATCATATGTGGCCAGTATTTCTCATCTTTGCTCTCCTAATTTCCATCTCTTTCTTTGTAAGTTGTTGTCTTAGCAATTTAGGAATAAAACAGAGAGCTAAGAACTGACTTCAAATCCAGCCTTTTCTTCTCTTCTCTTTGGTGGCTGGTTTCTAAATAATCCACAGCATTTTCCCCTATAAATCTTTATTTTTCTTCACTCCATCCTGTGTCGGTGGACACAATTAACAAAAATCTACTCAAAAGTCAGTCACAATATGGTTAAATTATGTTACTGGTTTTGACTTCCTGCATTCTTAAATCTGATAGGTGTTGTGAGAAACAAAATTGCTACAACTAGTATTTCTTGGTAGCTTGATAAATAGTTTTATTTAGAAAAGTGATTTTTATAACAATTATGAAAAGACAGGATAGACAACTGTTTACATTTCTCACTGACTCTCCCTATATGTTCATATATTAAGTAAACCTTTCTTCAAACTGAATATTGTTTTCAATCATTGTACATGTGAAAAGTAAAAACACTTTAAGTGACTATGTGTCAGATTAAGTTTGGGTACTTAGTTTCACATACCCTAAATTTGAGGAACTCCTTTTGCAGTATAACTTTTTATTCTGATTGCTCAAAATTTATGTTTTTTAAAAAAAGTCTCTACATTTAAAAATTAGATAAAATAACCATGTTTGCTTATGCCATATTTAGTATTGAATCTTCTTTAAATAAACTTTTTATCATCTTATTGAAATTAAAATACTAAACAGATAAGTCACAAAGCCTATTTTTAGATAAAGAGAGAAAAGGTATACAGCATTTTTCTAGTTTCTAAAAAGGTGGAAAAACTCTACACTTCAAACTACTTAAATGTTTTTATTGTTTGTGAGCCTAAAACATGTATAAACCCTTTCTTTTACCACATGTGTATTTAAATAAGCAACACTTCATATCTTCTCCATATAAAGTGAAATATTTCCTTAACACTAACACAAGTCGGTTTTCAGCCAAACCAAATAGAAGAATGAATGCTTTGTTAATCATTCGTAACTAATGTGTGTATACACAAAAAAAAAAAATCAAATCTGGTTTTGACATGAACCTTTTGATGGAATTAGAAAAAAAAAAAAAAAAAAAAGGGAACTTTTAGCACAGGGCAAGCCTCTTTTAATTTATGAGCATAAAAGTTATTTAAAAAAAATCAATACAGGCACATGGTAACAAACCCAACAGTATGGAAGAACCCGTAAGGAAAATTAACATTCTCCTGCCTCTTCCTTCCTCCCTCCCTCCAACTCAATTGTAGTAGTCTCTTAATTACTTCAGATTCTAGTTCTTCGGTGGTTTCATCCATGGTTCTAGTTTTATATATATCAATAATATGATTGTACTATATTTCATAATTATTTCGTGATTTATCAACTTTAGACAACATTTATTGAATCTCCTATTCAGATTGTACATGGGTGGCTGGGAACATTTCAGACATTTAAATAGGTATTCTCTGCTGATTCCCTCAGTCCAACTCCTTTCTCCATAAGGTTCTCAAGGCATCAGTACAGTATAGTTCCACTGTACCCACCACTGTTCCCACTACCTCTAAAACTGGCTTTACTCCCACTCTCTTCACTGTCTATGCTTGCTCTCTGATTCCTTTCCATTTTTTCCCTTGCTAATAATATTTGCCTCTTTTTTTATTAAATTTAAATAAATCATAGATTAAGTTTAGGGAATTTGTATATTTTTCCTTTTAAAAATATACAAAATGCATTTTAAAAAACGTGTATAGCCCAAAGGAATTGTATTTTGTTTTGTTTTAATTTTCCCCCTGTGGATCAGTGTTCCTGAATTTCATGCCCTTCCTTGATAGATAAGTCTGAAGAAAAAATTTTGACTTTAAAAAACTGAAAAGGCAATCATGGTATAAATTGGACTTGATTTTATGCACTAAGATTGTAACACTGTTCTCAAAGAACTCTTTAATATGAAGAGAAATAATAAATTTTGTAATGTCAGAGTTTTCTGCCCTTCTGCCCCCTCTGCTTGGTTCAGCTGGTCCTTTCTATTCTTTTCCCAATAAACCTCTTCAGAGTAATTTGTCCTTACCCACCACCTTTTCCTAGGAGATAATTCCAATTTAAAATGATAATCAGGATAAAAATGGAGCTTGGCATTTAATTTTAGGACTTTACTTTTACTAGAATACATCAGTTACTTCTAGAGATTCCTGTACTGACTTTAGTCCTTTTTAAACAGCTTGTTTGGGACTCTGCCTAGAAATATGCATAAAACTGTTTGAACCTGCCTAAATCTTCCTTTTCAGCATTTTATGAATTACCTTTGTTAATTTATGTTACTCACAAAATTGATTGCACGTCTATAGTTAAGTCAGAATTTCTGCCTTCAAAATAGGGGCATTAGATTGTGGATCAAGATGACTAGGTTATCATCTAATCGGTCACCTTTTAATACACAATAAGAGCTGACTAGTAATATTTTGTAGCTTGCTTTTTTCATTTAACCATATACATGGATACTTTTTAAGAATGCAAGAAATACACTGTAAAATTTTTTACTGTGTCTTAATTCTTTCCCCACATAAAATGTAATTTTTATTGTTAGGATTTTTAAATGTAAAATTTTAATCATGAATGCATCCTGGTTTATTCAAAGTTCCAATGTAGCTTAATACTTTGACTTCTATAGCATATACCATTTACAAAACACTACCATGTATTTAATGGTACTGGATCCTTTCAAAAACCCTGTAAGTAAAGCCTGTGGATTGTGTGTTGTTCGTTAATGGTTTAATGAAGTTTAAATTTTATCTTAAACACCTCTTTCCATGACTTCTAACTTTTTTTTTTTTTTTAATTTCTAAGACCAAACAGAGGCAGATCTTTTTCTTTGTCTCCCAAGTTCTTTCTCCTCCATAGGCCCCCTCTCTGGAAACACACACACATATACACTGTTTAAAAGCCTAATGAATAAAAACACGGTGGTTTTATCTTCCCTAGCTCCCGTGAAACTTTGGAGCCCTATGAAAGGATCCTATTCTATTGTTAAAAAGAGACAAGCATTTGGGAAAACCTTACTAAATTATTTCTTTTTTGTCCTATCCTATGAACATATCCTGACTGGTAAAATATGAACATGTAGACATCAAATACAAATTTCTGTTTGTTTTTTTAAAAAGTGTTCAAATACTGCTTACAGTTCTGACTCTTCGCTATGCATGGCTTTTGTGTCAGATTACTTTGCGTGCAGCAACCTGGTGGTAGTTGTTGTTGCTTGTATTATAATTTGAGCACCAACAGCGTACTGGACGCCACACTAGACACATCCCAGCCCCACGGGCACCAGTTGTTTGGCAGAAAGCTACTCCCATAGAGTAATAATAATTGCAGAAAAGCAAAAGGAACTGAATTGAAATTTTTATCAATAGTTAACCTGAAATAACCCTTGCTAGATAATGTTCTCCAAGTAAAAGTCTATTTAAGGCTTTAGTTCTCAAAGATACTACCTATTAGTGTACTTCTCTTTGCTATTGTGTTAATGAATAAATAAAAATTCACCAGTCAAGTGTACTGCTATAGTATGTGAAGAACCAAGTTCATTGTACACTTCAACACAACCTTTTTTACTTAACAGGCAAACCTCTTTTGCCTGTTAATTGTGGATGGAGGATACCCAGGCATGAGCTCTTTTGGGCCTGCATCTATCTTTTTAAAAAACAAAACAAAGCAAAAAACAAAAAAAAAAAACAAAACAAAAACACAAAACTGTACATGAAAACAGTAGTGGAACTGTTGATAGGATTTGAATTCCTATAGCTATCTATGCCTTGATAAACTTACAGCATATTTAAACTTTTTGGGTCTAAGTTTCCTTCTTCATCTGTAAACAGGGGTAATAGTACCAGCCTTAACTATTTAACAAAGTACCAGTGCAGATCAAATAAACAAGAGTCTCAAACTAGGTAACTAAACAAATGATAAAAATGGCCATTAACTTTCTAAGTGCTGTAAGATCAAATGGTGTGAAAATAGATCATTTTTTAAAATAAGGCATATCTGGAATATATGGAAATAGGGAAGGAGATGTAAGTAGAATTGAAAGATAATTTTTGTTTCACAGAAAAATAAAGGCCAAGTATGCTGGCTCACACCTGTAATCCCAGCACTTTGGGAGGCTGAGGCAGGCGGATCACTCTTACAGTCAGGAGTTTGAGACTAACCTGGCAATTGTGGTGAAACCCGTCTCTACTAAAAATACAAACATTAACTGAGAGTGGTGGCACATGCCTTAAATTGCAGCTACTTGGGAGGCTGGAGCACAAGAATTGCTTGAACCCAGGGGGCAGAGGTTGCAGTGAGCCGGTGTTACGCCACAGCACTCCATCCTGGGTGACAGAGTGAGACTCCGTCACAAAAAAAAAAAAAAAAAAGAGGGGGAGAAAGAAGTATCTGTAGAAATCTCAATTCTCTTTCTCTGTAGACTGTTAGATGCAGTCAGTTGTCTGCCTCTTTAGAGATTAGTATACTAGTTGTGGTGGTTTAACAGTGTAGGCTCTGGACATTTCCTACCTGTGTAATTCTGAGAAAGTCGATGAACTTGGCTTTTACCTCAATTTACGTATCAATAAAATGAAGATAATAATGCACCTATTTCATAGAACTTTTGTGGATTAACATGTGCTTAGAACAGCGCCAGACACATGGTAAATTGTCATTGTAGTTAGTTGTATTATTTTTTTTATCTGACTTAAGCAGTAGCTAGAGTTACAGAAATTCATGCTGTAGGAAGGCCGGGCGCAGTGGATCACAAGGTCCGGAGATCGAGACTGTCCTGGCTAACACATTGAAACCCCATCTCTACTAAAAATACAAAAAATTAGCTGGGCGTGATGACAGGTGCCTGTAGTCCCAGCTACTTAGGAGACTGAGGCAGGAGAATGGTGTGAACCGGGAGGTGGAGCTTGCAATGAGCCGAGATTGCGTCATTCTACTCCAGCCTGGGCAACAGAGCAAGACTCCGTCTCAAAAAATAATAATAATAACAAAAAGAAAAAGAAATTCATGCTATAGGAAATGTCACATGGTGTCTCTAGTCTTTTCTATATGTGAGACATAGTTTTCAAGCTTTCATATTAAATGCTCTAAAGGAAAGATGTATGATTAGAGTTGGTAGTTTATACAAGTTTTATAGGGAGCCGTGTAGTAGATGTTCCATACAAACCATGTTATTCATAATTATGTGTTGAAAAGGTTCCCTGTAACCAGGTACATTACCTATATGAAATATTAGTAATTTGAAATGTTGAATCTTGCATTTTAACAGTATTTGCTGATTTTTATCTGAAAATATTAATTGGTCTTTATGTTACCTCTTTTTTGCACACTGTATTGTAGAGAATTATACTGTAACTATATATGACTGTTCAGTTTTAAATTGTAATAGTTAATTATGACTTTTAAACTTCAGAAAGTTTAAAATATTTTTATCACCCTGGAGCTGAAAAGTACTTTAAAAATCACCTGCCTACCTTCCTGCTCTTAGGCAATGCTGTGCCTAAGACATCACAGAACACTATGGTAATTATCTATATGATTTTTTTAATCTAAAGAAAGAAGATCCTACAAATTGCCCTGAAGCAAGCTCAATGCTACCCAGATATTTAAGTATATAATTATACTGGAAACTATGAAGTTGGGGCATTAGTATGAGGACCTGAATACCTTCTTACCCTCACCTTTGAATTACCTGTAGGGGGAAAACAACTCTTTAAAAAACAACCTAATCCACTTGGTTCAAAAGCAAGTAAATATCTGTGAAAACTGTTCTATGTCACTAGAATATGAAAGTTCAAGAAAAAAAGCATGTACTCTAACAATGGTGTTTTATCTATATTCTTCAGGTAGTTTTGGAGTTGGCCTTATGAGCTGCTAGAATATCTACCTGGAGGAGGAGATGAAATGTTCCATGTGGCCACCATGTCTCCTTTAGAGACTGTCACATTCAAATTCAAGCATTATATTGACCACATTAAAAGTACTCACGTGGTAGAAAGCAAAGGTACTGTTTCGTCACCTAAGGGTGAAAACGTGCTGTCTGGAACTTAGAAAAACTCAAGTATTCAACAGTTTTTTTTGCCAGTCATGCCCAGCCTATAATTGGGTCTTTCATCTCCGCCTCTTTTCACAAACTGAATGTCCCTTGTCCTTTTTTGTAGTGATGGCAGTGATGATGCTTGAATTTTGAAGCCGTAAATGTGATGTGTTAACCCTAAATGGTCCTCATGTATAGGGGTGTCCTTGAAAAAAATCTCATCTACCTCATGGTTTAATATGAGACAGTGTCTCTGGCAGTAGATAACCCAGCTTTTCTTTCTTTCTTTAATGTTACTTGTAACAAAATCTTTAGTCACCAAATCTATAGTGACTCTTTAAAGAATGTTAATATCAGAAAGGTTTTTTGTTTTCTTTTTTAGTGGTGAGAGGGCAGTGGTTTTTAGTTGCCTAGGATAAAAAATTCCAGGACTCTATCCTAAGAAATGCTGGTTAAATAATTATAAAGATCATTGGATTGTGTTTTATATTTGGCAATTGTCTGGAGACTATATAAACTGTATCACTGGGGGAAAAAAATAATGGATATAGTTGTTGTGAAGCAACCTAAAACAAGCTGGTCATTTACAGATCTTAGGGTTTTTATTCTGTTTTGTTTTTGGCAAGAGAGGTGGTCAATGAAGCATTTGAAGGTGTTTCTCTGCAACCTTACTAACAGATTGTAAAGAAATGACCATATCCTGCCACACACAGATGTTTTTCAAACAGATGTTAGTATGAAGACACAAAACAGTGTATTACAACCTGTTCTTTAATGTCTATGAAAGAAGCTTTGAGCTCGCTTTCATTTTAGGCATACCAACCATCACCCGAACTAGATGAGATCCACAGCATTCACAAGGTCACTTTCAGTTATCCTTTTAGTCAACACTGGACAACAAGAAATGCTTCCAAACCAATGACTAGTTAGTTACAGGACTGTTAAGGAATCAACACTGGGCACCATCTCTAAGAGGAAACTTACAGACCTTGCTGGATTTTTATATCCTGTTTTTTCAAAGGTGGAGAATAACTATAAAATATTTTATCTAATTCACAATTTTTTGATAATGTATTTTAATTTTACCAGTGAAAGCCCATTTCTAACATTCATCTTGTTAACCACTAAGCTATTCATTTTACCAATAAACCTCACTTCTGGTATTCACTATGCAAATTACCGATGTCTCAAGTGTTGATCACGATATGGATAAAAGAAGTGCTTGTGGTCGTTGCTTCTGGAGTATAGCTGTCTGATACAGTGCTCCCTTAACATGGCTCCTCAATTAGGACAACTGACTGCCCCTGGAGTTTGAAGTTTAACTAACTGATACATTTATATCGATCACACCATCTATACTGAAGTGTTATAAGTATATTATAGGCATCATGACAGGACTGTTGCTAAACACTTAAAATGGTGGGAATAATGTAATACATACCTTCTTTCAGGCGGTTATGTGTTTAAATTTTTTTCAAAATGCTTTTGATCAACTCATTTAAAAATACGTGCATTCAGTTCAATTATTTATTGATACTTTTCATGAGAGAATTCAAGAGCTAGATCTGTCTTTTAATTTTTTTATACAACTCTTAGTAAATTTATTACAAATACTTAAAATCATGCTTACATGTCTGTAATTAAGTAGCATAATTAAACCAAATTTTGTTATTTATAGCCATTTCTGTTTCATAGAGTTCATGTTTAAATTTCACAAGCAAATTGGTTAGTTGTATATTTCTTAACTAGAGACCAATTTCACTCATTATCTTTATAGAATAAAATTTGTACATTCATTCACCAATTTATTAAGCATCTGCCATGTGCTGAGAATTGTACTAAACTCAGATATAATTCCCAAACTTTAGTGTGCATTGAACTCATCTTGAGAATTTGTTAAATTGAAAGTGAAATGTAGAACTCTGCCTTTTAACAAATATCCCAGGTGCTGCTGATGCAGGTGGTCACAGGCTATACTCTGAGGAACACAGCCCAAGAGATAACTATTTAACCATTCTGAACACCTTCCTAGAAAAGGCTAACAGCCTGAGGAGGCAAACAAGAAAACAGAACTAATAACTGATATCATATAGGATCAGGTGCAGTGAATTCTAACTCTGGCTGAGGAACTTTTTAGAATATTTGATACCTTAACCCATGGTTCTCAATGAATGTAGTGGTGGGTGGAGTGTGGAACATTTTTTTCCCCCAGGTAACATTTGCCAATGTCTGGAGATGTTTTTGAGAGTCATGTCTTGCTGGGGGAGGGGCAGGGTGTGCTACTGGCATCTAGTGGGTAGAGGCCAGAGATGCAGCTAAACACTCTGTGATGCATAGTAAAGCTTCTCACAACAAAGAGGAATTTAGTCCAAAATACCAGTAGTGCCACTGTTGAGAAATCTTGTCTTAGCTTATTTTTCTCCCTCTGACCTTAATGTCTGTTGTTCCCCTTACCCGTACACACATAGTTTTGAGAAAAGTTACACAAGTTTTAAATAAGAATAAATGATGTTTAGTATGAATAGATGATTATTATAAAAGATATAAACAATAAAAAATATTCTCCCTCACCCACGCAGTCCTAGACATTTTAAACTCCCAGAATGAAAGTTCTCCCTCACCCACACAGTCCTAGACATTTTAAAATGATATTACACATACATACGTGTATTTAAAGGTTGTTAGGTTTCTGTTTTGTTCTTAAATGAGATCGTACTTTTTCCTTCCTTCCTTCCTTCCTTCCTTCCTTCCTTCCTTCCTTCCTTCCTT
>NC_037681.1:83427845-83577845 GCF_003255815.1 Theropithecus gelada
CTTCCTTCCTTCCTTCCTTCCTTCCTTCCTTCCTTCCTTCCTTCCTTTCTTCCTTCCTTTCTTCCTTCCTTTCTTTCTTTTTTTTTTTGAGATAGAGTCTTCCTCTGTTGCCCAGGCTGGAGTGCAGTGGCTCAATCTTGGCTCACTGCAACCTTGGCCTCCCAGGTTCAAGAAATTGTCCTGCCTCAACCTCCCCAGTAGCTGGGATTACAGGTGTGTGCCACCACTCCCAACTAATTTTTGTATTTTTAGTAGAGACAGGGTTTCGCCATGTTGGCCAGGCTGGTCTCGAACTCCTGACCTCAGGTGATCCACCTGCCTTGGCCTCCCAAAGTGCTGAGATTACAGTCGTGAGCCACTGCACCTGGCTATAGAGATCATACTTAACATGTTGTTTTGTGACTTGCTTTTCTTCCTTCACAGTGTACAATTGCTGCACAGTAAGTACCACATTAGAGTACAGATGTATGTACCATAATGATTTAACTATTCTTCTGCAGGTGGATGTTAAGATTGTTTATAGTTTACTTGATAGTGTTATGAATTGCACTGCATTGGGCACAGAGTGAGACCCTGTCTCAAGAAAAAAATATATATATGCACATGTGCATGATAGATTCCCAGAATGGAACTGTTCAGTCAAAAGGGACAGTTATTTTATTTTGATAGTTTTATTGCTGAAAGAATATCCCCATAACAGGCTATAACTGTTTATATTCCCACCAACAGTGATTGAAATGCCTGTTTTTCACACCCTCAGCGATGCTAGCTATTACATTTCTTAATTTTTGTCATTTTGATGGGTGAAAATGCTATCTAGTAATTATATCATTATATCTCATCATTATAATTTTATTTCCCTGATAATTAGTGATGTTGAGCATCTTGTTATATGTTTATTAGCCATGTATGTTTTTCTGTGAATTGTTCATGCATAGCCATTGCCAACTTTCAATTGAAATAACTGCATTTTTTGTACTAATTTGTAGATCCTATGTGTTCTGTACATTGCTTGTTATATATCTTGCAGATATTTTCACCCTGTCATTTTTTTAGCATTGCAAATAGTGCCTTTCATCACACAGCAAGCTTTTAGTATTTATACGTTCAAATTTGTGTCTTTTATGTGGTACAGTGTAGTGGATAAATGTACAAGTTGTAGAGCCAGATTGCCTGTGTTAAGATTTCAGTTCCTCCGCTCACTAGCAATGTAACCTTAGGCAAGGTTTGTAATAGCTTTGTGCCCAGTTTTCTATCTTTAAAATGGGAGTAGTAATAGTATCTACTTCCTAGGATTGTTTTGAGGAACAAATGAGATATTACAGTAAAGCACTTAGACTAGTGCCTGGCAACTAGTAAGTGCTCTATAAAAAGTAGCTTCTATTGTTATTTCTTCTGGTTTTGTGCCTTATTTAGGAAGATCTTCTATGCCTCAAAAACGTAAAGATGTGTCACCACAGAAAAAATAATTTGGCACAATTTTATCAGAGCATGGGATGCATTTGGGGGAGGGACAGTTGATTTTCCTCATGTGGAGTCATCAGAGGCAATACTGCAAAGAGCTTTGCTGTATTAAAGTGTTTGAGCTTGATCGTGGAAGCAGAGAAAAAAAACCTTGACAAATTACAAGCTAGAAAGATTGTATAAAAGATTCCTACACTTCTCAATTCATGATGGAAGGAAAAGATTGTTCAGTAAATGATACTGGGACTATTTGGGAAAAAATTAGCTCCTCACCTCACTACAAAAGGAATTACAAGTGGATGAGAAAGTTCATTGAAGAAAATCAAATAATCGAAACTAAAAGAGAATAGAAGTGAATATTTATTAAATCAGTGGGTAAAGAACAACAGGTCCGTGACCTGTTAAGAACCAGGCTGCACACTAGGAGGTGAGTGGTGGGCAAGCAAGCTTTAACTCCTGAGCTCTGCCTCCTGTCAAATCAGTGGTGGCATTAGATTCTCATAGGAGTGTGAACCCTATGGTGAGCTGTGCATACAAGGGATCTAGGTTGCATGCTCCTTATGAGAATCTAATGCCTGATGATCAGAGGTGGAACAGTTTCATCCTGAAACCATCCCCCGCCCCCCACCCTAGCCCTGGTCCTGGAAAAATTGTCTCCTTGAAACTGGTCCCTGGTGTCAGAAAGATTGAGGACAGCTTTTCTAGAGGACAAATGGTAGTCATATAAAAAAAGTTTTTAAAGTATACATGTTTTGGATCCATTTATTTCACCAAAAGAAATTTATGTTAATGAAGTAATTTAGGATCAATGTAAAGACTAAGAATTTTTCATCTAGGTATCTCTTATGAAAAATTGAAAACAACCCAAATATCCAGAAATATGGGATTAGTTAAATTATGTCCATAAAATAGAATATTGCCATTCTAAATTTTATTATGGTATGGCATTTATTGATATAAAACTATATTCATTATATTTAAAAAGCAGTTTGCAGAAGAATGTATCCAGTATATGATCCAGTTTCTTAAAAATAAATACAAATAAAGTAGAAAAACAACAAAATGTAAAAATACATATCTTTGGTGGACTTATGTGTAATCTTGTTCCTTGTTTATGTCTTTGTATTTTCTTTTCTTTTTTTTTTTTACAATGAATCTGCATTACTTATGTCTGTATATTTATTTATTTATTTTTTGAAACAGAGTCTCACTATGTCACCCAGGATGGAGGACAGTAGCACAGTCTTGGCTCACTGTAACCTCTTCCTCCAGGGTTCAGGCAATTCTCCCATCTCAGCTTCCTGAGTAGCTGGGACTACGGGTGTACACCACCATACCTGACTAATTGTTTTGTATTTTTATTGGAGACAGGGCTTCACCATGTTGGCCAGGCTGGTCTCAAGCTCCTGACCTCAAACAGTCTACCTGCCTCAGCCTCCCAAAGTGCTGGGATTACAGGTGTGAGCCACTGCACCCAGCCTGTATATTTAAAGTGAGTTTCTTGTAGACAATATAAAGTTGGGTCTTGTTTTTTGAATCACTCTGACAATCGCTAGTTGCTGCATTTAGAACCTTTATGTTCAAAGTGATCATTGATATCATTGGATTAATGTCTACTTCATGTGTTACTATTTTCTTTTTTTTTTTTTTTTCCTGAGTCAGGGTCTCACTCTGTCATTTAGGCTGGAGCGCAGTAGCGCAATTGTGGCTCACTGCAGCCTCGACTTTCTGGGCTCAAGTGATCATCCTGTATCAGCCTCCTGAGGTGCTGGGAATACAGGCATGTACCACCATGCTTGGCTAATTTTTTAATATTTTTTTTGTAGAGACAGGATCTCACTATGTTGCCCAAGTTGATCTTGAACTCCTAGACTCAAGTGATCCTCTTGTCTTGACCTCCCAAAGTGCTGGGATTGCAGGCATGAGCCACCGTGCCTAGCCTGTTACTATTTTCTAATTGTGGTCCTTGTTCTTTATATCTATTTTTGTCTTCCACCCTTCTGCTTTTTGTGGTTTTTAGTTTGCTTTTGTTTTTTGGTTTTTCTTTTTGTGTGTGTGTGTGAGACAGAGTCTTGCTGTGTCACCCAGGTTGGAATACAGTGGCACAATCACAGTTCACTGCAGCCTCAACCTCTTAGGCTCAACAAATCCTCCCACCTCAGCCTCCTTCATAGCTGGGACCACAGGCATGCACGACCACATCTCGCTATTTTTTCATAGAGAGGTTATCTCTGTATATTGCCTAGCTGATCTTGAACTCCTGTATTCAAGCAATCTTCTTGCCTCGGCTTCCCAAAGTGTTGGGATTACAGGCGTGAGCCACCACACTTGGCTTAATTGAGCATTTTATATGATTCCACTTTCTTTCTTTTCTTAGCTTCTCAGTTAATTGTTAAATTTTTTTTTTAAATTTTAGTTTTTTAGTTACCCCAGAGTTTGCAGTCTACAACTAATCCAAGCCCACTTTCAAATAACACCATGCCACTTTACAGGTAGTGGAAGTACGTTTTAATAACACAATAATTCTGTTTTCTCTCTCTAGTCTCTTATATCATTGCTGCCATTCTTTTTACTTATATATAAGCATACAAAAACATTTATAGTCACCCCTCAGTATCTGCAGGGATTGGTTCCAGGACCCCTTGCAGAACCCACAGATATGAAAAGTTGGCAGGCCTTATATGTGAGTTTTCTATCCTGCAAATACTGTATTTTCAATTTGCATTTTGTTGCAAATATGGAACCCACTGACACTGAGGGCTGACTATATTTACTGAAAAAATTTGTGTATAAGTGGATCCACGCAGTTCAAATCTGTGTTGTTCATGGGACAATTATATATACGGATAACCATACATAATTTATACAGTGTTGCGATTATTACTTTACACAAACTGTTATCTATTGGATCAGTTAAGAATAAGAAAAAAAGGCCAGGCGTGGTGGCTTATGCCTGTTATCTCAGCACTTTGGGAGACCGAGGCAGGCGGATCACTTGAGGTTGGGAGTTTGAGACCAGCCTGACCAACACGGAGAAACCCCGTCTCTACTAAAAATACAAAATTAGCCAGGTGTGGTGGCACATGCCTGCAATCCCAGCTACTTGGGAGGCTGAGGCAGGAGAATCGCTTGAACCCAGGAGGCTGAGGTTGCAGTGAGCTGAGTTGGCACTATTGCACTCCAGCCTGGGCAACAAGAGCGAAACTCCGCCTCAAAAAGAAAAAAGAAAAAGAAAAATGTTAATTTTATCTTCATTTATTCCTCCTTTGGTGCTCTTCCTTTCTTTACATAGATTTTACTTTCTAACCTGTTATTTTTTCTTCTCTCTAAAGAACTTCTTTTAACATTTCTTGCAAAGCAGATCTACTGGCAACAAAATATCTCAATTTTTGTTTGTCTGAGAAAGTCTTTATTTCTCCTTGACTTTTGAAGAGTAAGTTCACAGGTACAGAATTCTAGGTTGGTGGGCTTTTTCTCTTAGAACTTTAAAATATTTCAATCCACACTTGTTTACATGGCTTCTGAGAAGTGGGACGTAATTATTATATTTGTTTCTCTATAGGTAAGGTGTTTATTTCTTCTGGCTTCTTTCAAGATATGCCAGACTGGGCAATGAGGCTCAACCCTGTAGTCCCAGCACCTTGGGAGGCCGAAGTGGGAGGATCACTTGAGGCCAGGCGTTTATTCCAACCTGGCCAACAAAGCGAGACCCTGTCTCAAAAAAAAAAAAAAAAAAAGAAAAGTAAATTATATGCCTAGGTGTAGGTTTCTTGGCCTTTATCCTGTTTGGTGTTCTCTGAGCTCTCTAGATCTGTGGTTTGATGTCTGACATTAATTTGGGGGAAATTACAAGTCATTTCAAATATTTTTTTCTGTTCTTTTTTTTTTTTTTCGTCTGCTTCTGGTATTTCCATTGTGCATATTGACATCTTTTGTAGTTGTCCCACAGTCCTTGGCTACTCTATTTTTTTTTCCAGTCCTTTTTCTCTTTGCTTTTCATCTTTGAACGTTTCTATTGTGCTATTCTTGAGATCAGAGACTCTTTGTCCAGCTGTATCTAGACTACTAATAAGCCCATCAAAGGCATTCTTAATTTCTGTTATAGTGTTTTTGATCTCTACAATTTCTTATTGTTTTTTTCTTAGATTTCCATCATTCTGGTCTTACATGCTGTCTGCTTTATCTGTTAGAGCCCTTAGCATATTAATTATCATTTTAAATTATTGGTCTGATTATTCCACCATGTCTTCCATATCTGAATCTGGTTCTTACGCTTGCTCTGTCCCTTCAAACTGTGGGATTTTCTTTTTGGTTTTGTTTTTTTTCTTTTAGTATGCCTGGTAATTTTTTCTTGACAGCCAGATGTGATTTCCTGGGTAAAAGGAAGTGCTGTAAATAGGCCTTGAGTAATGTGTGGAGGAGGGAAGCATTCTTTATTCCTATGATTAGGTCTCAGTCTTAGAGTTAGCCTTTGCCTCTGTGTTGTGAACTTCATAAGTGTTTCTCAGTATTTCCTTCTCCCTTCTTATGTGGGGCAGGATGGCTACAGTGGGCTGGAGTTAAGTATTTCTCTTTTCCCAGATTAGACTCTGATAAAACCCCAGCAGGTTAGACTCTGGTTAAACAGTTTCTCTTGAGGGCAGACCTTGGTAAGAGCAGAGTAGACTGGGCATGGTGGCTCATGCCTGTAATCCCAGCACTTTGGGAGGCCAAGGTGGGTAGATCATGAGGTCAGGAGTTCGAGACCAGCCTGCCCAACGTAGTGAAACCCTGTCTCTATTAAAACTACAAAAATTAACCAGGCATGATCGTGTGTGCCTCTAATTCCAGCTACTTGGGAGGCTGAGGCAGGAGAATCACTTGAACCTGGGAGGCAGAGGTTGCAGTGAGCCAAGATCGCGCCATTGCACTCCAGCCTGGGCAACAGAGCGAGATTACATCTCAAAAACAAAACAAAACAAAACAAAACAAAAACAAGAAGAACAGAGTACCTTTGTGTTTTAAAATGGTTCCTTCTCCACTCTCCCCCAGCTGGAAGCCAAAGGGAATTTTCTGCTGTAGTTTCTGTGAGAACCTGATCAAGCTCTTGGAAGGAAAACTCACAGAAGCATGGGGTTGCCCTGTGACCTCATCTCCCTGGAGTTTTTTTGTTTTTTGTTTTTTGTTTTTATAATTTCAATTTTTATTTTAGATTCAAGGGGTACATGTGCAGGTTTGCTGCATGGATAGATTGTGTGTTGCTAAGGTTTAGGGTACGGATCCTGTCACCCAGATAGTGAGCAGAGTACCTAATAGGTAGTTTTTCAACCCACCGCTCTGTCATTCCCACAGCTAGTAGTCTGCAGTGTCCATTGTTCCCATCTTTATGTCCATGTTTACTTAAATGTTTAGTTCCCACTGATAAGTGAGTACATGCAGTATTTGGTTTTTGTTCCTGTGTTAATTTGCTTAGGATTTTGGCCTTCAGCTATATCCATGATTTGTCTATACCTAACCTCTAGAAAATACCTCCAAAAATTTTTTTTTGCTGTCCTATGCAAAACTCAGAAATACCAAAAATACTTTCGACATAAAGATATTCACCACGCCACCCTTTCTAAGAGTGACAAACTCAAAGGGACATACATGTTTAATAATAGGGAATAGTTATGTAAATTTGTGGTAGAACCATATTACAGAATGATACACAACTTCTAAAATTTAGGTTTACAAAGTTCTAACGTTAAGTTAAAACAATTAGGAGTTTTATAAATGATATCATGTGAACTATTTTTAAAAGACAGAGAAAATATCTCAAAATATGTACAGTGGTATCAGCAAGTTGGTAAAGTTTTAAGGGATTCTTTTTTGTACTTCTCTGTATATTTATAATTTTCTGTGGTGATTTTTCTCATGTAATCAGAAAGAAAGTATAGCATTTAAAAAGAAAGATGATCTCCCTTACAGAATCACAGAAGGTGAAACCGAGGTGTGTATGAGACTAGAGAAAGGGAGACAAGTCCAGAGGCTTTAGCAGTAGTGTGCTCACAGATGATGGGGCTTGCTTGAATTTAGGGAGAAGTGACAGTGGAGATGGGTGGAAGAGTCCAGATTCTGGAGAGATTTAGCAGTTAGCGTCAACTTGTTTTGATGAGTCTTGAGATTGAGAGGCTTGATGGTTGGCAATATAATTCACTAAGATGAGAAACTAAGAGGAGAAACAGCTTAAGGAGTGGAGATGAGTTCAGTTTGGCTGTGTTGAGTTTGTAATGGGTAAAATGAACAGAGGGCACTTGGATGCTTATATCCAGAGCTCAGGAATAGGTCTGTCTAGTCTTGAAGATTTAGGAGTCATTATCAGCACATGCATTCAAGTCCAGGCCATGGAACATGTAATCCTTGGGTACTAGGTCTTTTTTAAACTAACAGATTATTACATTTATCTCAGAACATTTAATGGAAACTAAGTTTAAAATCTGCTAGTTTTGTTTCTTGTTTAAGGTTAAATAAACAACTGCATAAAATAGTATGACTAAACTTTTTGTTGCTTTCTTTAGGGTTACAGGGGAAAGGATTCATATAAACTGCCCTTACCAACTTTATAGTCAACTTGAGGTTAGGATTACTTTAATAATTTTTTTGTTTTCAATTTGGACATTCTACAACCCATTTAGACCTTTGATCTAAACACTTTAAATTGTATTTTAATGTAATCTGTAGTTTCCTTCTAAGAAGGTTGAGGATTTTTATTTGGAATTTTAAAGGCATAAGTTAGATTTTATTCTAAAATCAATATAATTTTTATAATGTTTATGAGTGTATATCTGAACCAATTTTTAATGTTGATTCTTTCTCTTTTACATTTGTGCTACCAAACTCTCTTCCATCCGACCATCTAAGTTGGTTATTTTAGCTGATATGGTTTCTAATTAAGTCTTTTTGGTTGAGAGAGCTCCCTGTGGCATGTCTGCTTTAGCATTTAATTGCTCCATGGACTCTAAATTAAATTTTATAGTATTCCATTTTGGTCTGCTGATGAAGCAGAGATGTTTTCAGCATGGCCTGAGAAATGTGGTACTTGTGACAGCTTGGAGGACCAGCATCACAATTTTGAAAAGTAAGAACTGTTTAACTTATAGATTGACTTTTTATCATTTGACAGTAAAATTTAAAGTGTTACCACAGAGTTAAATGAGAGAATGCCAGGCCCATAATAGGCTCTTATTAATTATTTATAGAATAATGCAAAAATCATTGGTCTTGATAGTATAGCATATCAAATTATTTTGTTTCAGAAATAGTGAAGTCTTGAGAGTTTTTAGGTTGAAGTTGAATGAAAAGTACTGGCAAATAAATTTTATAACTGCTCGATACAGCATAAGGTGTTCTTGCATTGGGGTGACAAGTTGGATTGAAAAACTTCTAAGGTCTCTTCTAATGATTTTGATTCTTGAGTCAGTAGAGAAAGGGGATATTTACAAAAATAATTGGGTGTTTGAATTCTTTACATTTTGAAATAATTCGCATAATCATGAGACAGAGAAGATCTGATCACTGATACTTTTAAGTCCAGTGCTGTGATTTGAATGTGTACCCCAAAGTTCTTGTATTGGAAATGTAATCCCCAATGCAACAGTGTTGAGAGGAGAGAACTTTAAGAGGTGATTAGATCGTGAGGGCTCTACCCTCATGAACGGATTAATGTTATTATGGGAGTAGGTTCTTTATTGTGAGAGTGGGTTTGTTATAAAAATGAGTTTAGCCCTCTCTTTCTCTTGCTCTCATGCTTACTTTTGGTTTTGACAGGCTCTCTTGCCCTTCCACCTTTTACCTTGGGATAATGCAGCAAGAAACCCCTCACCAGATGCTGGCTCCCTGAGTTGGTCTTTTTAGGCTCTAGAACTGTGAGCCAACTAGGTTTTTTTTCTTAATAAATTACCCAGTCTCTGATACTCTGTTACAGCAGCAAAAAATGGACTAAGACAGAAAATTGGTACTGAGAAGTGAGATTGTTGCTATAACAAAAACACTTGAAAATGTGAAAGTGGTTTTGAAGCTTGGTGAAAGGTAGAGGCTGGAAGAATTTGGTGAAGCAGGCTAGAAAATGCCTAGATTCCTATGAATTAGAGCATTGAGGGTAGTTTGGTGAGGGCTTAGAAGAATACAAGAGCTGTAGGGAAAGTCTAGCTCTTTTCAGAGGTTATTTCAGTTGTCATTAGGATGCCAGTAGAAATACGGACAGTAAAGGCTATTCTGAGGAGGTCTCAGAGGGAAATGAGGAAGAAGGTATTGGGACCTGGAATACTGACCGTCCTTATTATGAACTTGTGAAGAATTTGGCTAAATTATGTCTATGTCCAAGGGCTTTATGGAAGGTAAAATTTAAGAGTAATGAGCTAGGATATCTGGTGGAAGAAATAACTAAGCGAAATATTCCAGGAGATGCATGGATACTTTTCACTACATGTAGTGAGATGTGAGTGGAGAGAAATTATTTAAAGGCAGATTTATAATTAAAAGAAAAGCAGAACACAAAAAGTTGGAAAATTCATAGCCTGACCATTTGAAGAGTGAAAAGGCATCTTTAGGAGAGCAAACTAAGGGTTTAGCTAAGCAACCACTTACTAAAGAGATTAGTACATTTGCTAAAGAGAGTACAACTAGAAGGGAGCCAGGTGCTATTCATCAAGACAATGAGAGAATAACCCCACAAGCAGTTTGATTTTCCAGGCTGCCTGTCCCATCACAGGCTTAGAACTCTAGGAGGGTAGAATGACTTCAGGAGATGGGCCTGGGGTGCCCTCAACAGGCTTACTGCCCAGGGCCACCTCAGTACTCTGTTTCCTGAATTCCAGCTCAGTGGTTTTTAGCCACCCCAGCCATGGCTGTGGTTCAAGCAGGCCAAGGTACTGCTTGTGCTGCAGCTCTGCAGGACTCAATCGGTAGGCCTTGGTGGCATCTATGTGATGTTAAGTCTGCAGGCCTGTAAGAATGCAAAAACTCTGGGGGCATGGATACCTCTACCTAGATTTCAAAGGATGTCGTGGATAGCTTGGGGGCCCAGGAAAAAACTTGTTCCAGAGGTGAAGTCACCACAGAGAGTCCCCACTAGGGCAGTGTCTAGTGGAGCCATGGGAGCAAGATTACAGCAGAGAGTCCTCACCAAGGCGATACTTACTGGAGCTGTGGGGATGAGGCCACCTGAGATACCCCAAAACTGTGAGCTACCACTGTGCAACTCCAGCCTGGGAAAGCTGCAGGCATGAAACTCCAACCCATCAGAGCTGCTGGGTGGACTGAGTCCAGCAGAGCCATAGGGGCAGGGTTGCCTGAGGGCTGTCCCTGTGGCTTTGCTCATGTGCCCCAATGTGCCTAGGATGTGGGATGTGGAGCCCAAAGTGATCATTCTTCAGCTTTAGGACTTAATGTTGTTTTCCCTGTTGGGTTTTAGACTTTCTTGAAACTAGTTACTCCTTTCTTGTTGCCTATTTCTCTCTTTTGGAATGGGAATGTCTATCCTGTGTCTGTCCCACCATTATATTTTGGAAGTAGATGACTTGTTTAATTTCACAGGTTCACAACTGGAGTGGAATTTGCCTTATAGTGAATCATGCCTTGAGTCTCACCAATATCTGCTTTAGATGAGACTCTATACTTGGACTTTTGAATTAGTGCTGGAATCGGTTAAGACTTTGGGGTTATTGGGATGGAATGAATGTATTTTGCATGTGAGAAATACATGAATTTTGGGGGCTGTGAAGGAATGCTGTGGTTTGAATGTGTCTTCCAAAGTTCATGTGTTGGAAAAGAAATCCCCAGCACAACAGTGTTGAGAGGTGGGAACTGTATGAGGTGATAATATCTTGAGTCCTCTGCCTTTATGAATGCATTAATTTCACCATCTTGAGAGCATGTTCTTTACTGGGAGAGTGGGTTGGCTATAAAAGCAAGTTTGGTCCCTTATTGCCTGCTGTTTTGTCATTTGGCCTTCTGCCATGGGATGACACAGCAAGAAGATTCTCACAAGATCCCGGCCCCTTGACATTGGACTTTCTGCCCTCCAGAGCTGTGAGAAATAAATTCATTTTCTTTGTAAATTACCAGTCTCTGGTATTCTGTTATAGTAGCACAAAATGGATTAACACAGCCAGCGTTGATCTACTCACATGTTCTTAGAATGCCATTAAGAATTACGTTGCCCATCACTTCATTTTGTGGTACCCTGATTCAGTAGTACTCAGAACAGAACTTAAGAGTTCTGATGGATAACGGCATGAACAGAATCAGGCACTAGACTGAGACTCTAGAAGGGTGTGGTGCTGCAAGCAGTGATTTATTATCAGGTACTTACTATTGGCCTATGGTGATGTTAAGGCATAGCATCTAAACCGACAAAACAACAAAGGCATGACATGTTGCATTGGTAATCATAGGTCCACATCTAGAGAATTCCAATAAAATAAATTTGAAACAATACTACATTGAAGACTTTAGGTCAAAGTGGGACGGGTGAACTTTGTTGTGATGGTTGTTTATAAAAATGCTCAATTCTGTTCTTATCAAATTTAAATGAAGAATTCTGCTTTTGGAAATGTGATGGGCTAGATAGCATGAATAATCCATATTGGAAAATAGCACAAAATAGGTAAAATATGAAAAAAATCTTTTAAAATGCATCCCTGAAATGGCACTTATAGATTCTATCCAAAGACATAAAACAGTAATAGTAATAACTGAAAGGGGAAGTCCAGAAGATAAGGATTCATCATAGCTTTCCCTCTGAAGGTTTCTACTGAACCTATGATTAACTGCTTTTACCTCCCCATGGAGATGTAGAAAAAGTCTAGCATCTCCCATTTCTCCAAGGTAGAAGATCTAATAAGACCCCCTTGTTGCATAAAGCTAAGATCCCAGATTTGTACTGTCACTGTAAGGATGAAGAAGAAATAAACTTACTGTATAGAAATGAATGAGAAAATCTGCCACTTCTATTCTTAGCATTAGTTGGTCAAAGCAATATCACCCTTGAAAATTTATTACCAGGAGCTAGCCCTCACATGGGTTTCATTTAAGACTGTTCTTGATGTTGTGGTAAAATTTTTAATTTCACTAAATTTCAACACTAGAGTATTAGTCTTTTTAATATGCCCTGTGACAAAGTGAAAAGTATGCATAAAGAAATTATGCTGCATTGCGAAGGACAAAGTTATTCAGGAAAAAGCACTTATGAGATTATTTGAGTTTTGAAGTAGCCACTTTTCCTGGAACACCACTTTTTACTTGAAAAAACTAACTGTGGTTATTCACCCTTGGGTATTTGGCAAATATTTTATTGAAACAGAGCAAAGTGAGCCTGCCACTTAAAGGTAGGCAACTGAAATTATATGTCAGTGACAAAATTTGAGCTTTCAATTGAAAATTAGAGACCTTGCGATTGATAGTTTCCCAATGCTTGAAGATTTTTCTGATGGAATTGGTGAAGATACAAACAAATGTGATGTTTTGGGGATATTATATATTGCAATGTGTCAATATCTACATGATTCAGAGAATCAATATTTTTCAAATGACTATAATGTTGCAAAGTCATGCCTGGATAAAAGATTCATTCAGTATGCCTGATAGAGCAATGGATTTTAATGTAACAGAGTTTAAAAAGTTCCTTGATAAAGTTTCAGGCTTTGTGTTACCATTAGCCTTTAAGAAACTACTACTTGAGTTTTGGTATAAAATCAAATATGAAGACTTGAAATTATCTGAAAAGAGTAATTAAAATACTCCCATATTTTCCAGCTACATATCTGTGTGATACTTGATTTTTTTCCTTCATACACTTCAACCAAAACAATCTGTATCACAGATTGAATATAGGACTAGAGCTGTCTGTTAAACCAGACATTAAAGAGAGTTTAGAGAGAGATAAAGACATTGAAGAGATTTACAAAAATGTAAAATAGAGACACTCTTCTTATTACGTTATTTTGTATAGAAAGTATATTTATTCTTCATAAAACATGTTAATATATGAACTTGTTATTTTTAAATGAATGAAATATTTTCTAGATTTTTAACTTTTAGTAGAGTAAATATTGATAGATATAACCCACGTAAACAGAAGCTCTTTGAAGTTCTCAAATAAAGTGTGTAAAGGGTCTTAAGACAAAAACCTTTGAGAACTGTTAGTCTAAACTCTCCAGGTAAAAGCCAGTGATTATCAGACTGTATTAAAATTGTTTTTGGATATATGCTGTTTACAAGAGACAGTCCTAAAATAAGAGGAGGTTAAATGTCAGAAGGAGGAAGAGGAGCCTGTAACGAAGACTGTGGCTTCGGTTAGGGGATAATCTGTGTATGGAGTTGTCATGGATTTAGCTGGTTTAAGACAGGGCTCTTTTCTCGCCTAACTCTCCTAATTCTATAATGTCTCTGGCATCTGATTTGCCCACAGTGCTTTTGGAATAGCTTTCCAAGGTGTTACTGAAGTGACTCACTGCCTTCACTCCTTTTTCCCCCGACATAAACCAAATGAAGGAATACCTATTTTGCTCCATTTCTCCACACACACAGGGTCCCTTCTACCTGTTTATGCCCTTTCTGGCTTGGAGAAACCTCTGCCCAGCTGTACAAATGGAAACAGACTGTACAGTTCTTGTTACCTCGCATCTTTTTCTCCTGTTTAGGAGAGGTACGATAAAGGAATGTGCAAAAAATCTTGAACAGAAGAAACTAATGATGTAAAGGTACTTTGAAGTGTTATAAGTCCTAGAATTACACTTCATTCACTTAACAAGTATTTATTAAGCAATGGCTGTATGCTGTGGTTCTAGGGCTAGGATAAAGTGGTGAGCAAGGAAACCATATTTGCATATTTGCTCACGTAAGCTAAGGAGAAAAAGTAAAGGGGAATATGAAATATGTGTATTGGAAGTGTGGTTGAAATTTTAGGTAAGGTGGGTAGAGATGGCCTCTCTGGGAGAGTGAGTTTTAGTAAAAGACTTGAAGGAAGTGGGTGAGCTAGCCATATAATATCTATGAGAAGAACATTCCTAGTAATGGAAATAGCAAGTGCAGAGCCTCTAAGGGAGACGCATACCTGGTGCATTGGAGAAAGTAAGGAGGCCAGTATATTGGGGCAGAAAAAAAGATAGAGCAATAGCATAGTCGATAAGATCAAAGAGCAAAGTCAGGAAGCCCTGGTGGTATAGGGCCTATTGGTCCAGTAAGGGCTTTTTGGCTTTTACTCTGGGGCAATTGAAGGCTTTTGAATAGAGGAATGAGATAATCTGGCTTTACCAGGATCATCATAGTTTCTGTGTCGGGAATAATTGCAGGGCAAAGGCAGGAGCAGCAAGATTAGTTTAAAGGATATTGCATTAATCCAGTTGAGAGAAAATACAGTATCAAGTACATATACAGTGTACTCAAAATTGTGTAAGAGTGTGTGTGTGTTCAGAGGGAGGGGTGGTAAATTGAAAAAAGAGGTTTATTATAAGGTTTATTACTGGGAATTTTGCCCAGATTATGAGCGGCTCCTCAGCTCTTTCACTTATTCGTTCCTTGATTCGTGCACTTTAGTAAAATATTCCATGATCTCACATTTGAAAATTTCTACTCCTACTTTCCTTATCACATAGAGAATATAATAATTTGGTACTATAAGTGATTTTACATAAAAATGCTCCTGTCATAAAAGTGGACAGCAGTATATACACAGCAGTTAAATATTTTTTAAGTACCCATGGAACATTTGTGAAAAATACAGGTGTACCATTAAAAAACTTTTTAAATGGTATGCCTGTATAGGGCACTAACATGAATGGAACTTGCAGGCTGGAAGTTGCTCTGGTTAAGTCAGTGAATGAGTGGTGGGTGTACAGTAATGTCCTAGGCCTTCACATTCACTCACCACTCACTCACTGACTTAACCAGAGCAACTTCCTGCCTGCAACTCCATTCATGTTAGTGCCCTATAGGCACGCCATTTAAAAAGTTTTTTAAATGGTACACCTGTATTTTTACTGCACCTTTTCCATGTTTAAATATGTTTAGATACACAAAACTTACCATTGTGTTAGAATTGCATGCAGTATTTAGTACAGTAACATGCTGTACAGGTTTGTAGCCTCAGAGCCATAGGCTATAGCCGAGATTGTGCCACTGCACTCCAGCCTGGGTGACAGAGCGGCACTCCATCTCAAAAAAGCAAAAAAAGCAAACCTGCTTCAACCCATATGTCCATCAACAATAAAATGGATAGGTAAATTGTAGAAAGTTCAATTCCTGGATATCCTTGTTAACTTTCTGTCTCATTGATCTGTCTGATGTTGACAGTAGGATGTTAAAGTCTCCCATATCAGTTGAAACTCTCCAGCAGTATAAGAGAGTTTGCGTTGTTTCACATTCTTATCAACACTTGGTAACGTCCAGCTTTACAAAATATTTGCCAGTCTGAGAGTGTGAAACTGAGGCTTAGATACATGAAGAAATCTGCCAAAGATTAACCAGTGAATAAGTGCTGGTGCCACATTCGAATCCAGGTTTGTCTGATTCCAACTACAATAGGCTGTATTTCAAAGAAATGGAAATATATAGGCTAAGTCTTTTTCTGACAATGAGAATAGTTATGAAAAATGAGTGACATTTTTAAATTAAAATAATTTTGTGTAATAACTTAGGGGAAGTGTTTCTGAAAATATGATTTTAGATTAACTGGATCAGAATCTCCTGGTAGTGGTGGTGTACTTGTGTGGAGGTGGGGGATATTACTTTTCAGTAGTCAGATTCCTAAGTCCATCTTTAGGTCTACTAATTTAGGATCTCTAGTGGTGGGATCCAGGCATTAACAGTTTTAATAATGTTTCTTAATTTTGTTTTTGGTTTTTAATAAACTTTAAAGTTTAAGAACCTTTGCTGCCGGGCGCGGTGGCTCTAGCCTGTAATCCCAGCACTTTGGGAGGCCGAGACGGGCGGATCACGAGGTCAGGAGATCGAGACCATCCTGGCTAACACGGTGAAACCCCGTCTCTACTAAAAAATACAAAAAACTAGCCGGGCGCGGTGGCGGGCGCCTGTAGTCCCAGCTACTCAGGAGGCTGAGGCAGGAGAATGGCGTGAACCCGGGAGGCGGAGCTTGCAGTGAGCTGAGATCCGGCCACTGCACTCCAGCCTGGGCGGCAGAGCGAGACTCCGTCTCAAAAAAAAAAAAAAAAAAAAAAAAAAAGCTTTGCTGTAGGGATTTTGAACTAATTTCAAAAATACTGCCAGATGCACATACAAACAGATATTTAAACATAGGCCCAGAGACAGATATTCAGACAGATATTCAACATTCACTTTTTTATTGACTCTTATTTCCAAACTTTCATTTTCTACTAGTTCCTCTTATTCTTTTTTCTCTCATTCTTGTTCTTTTGTCCAACCCACATATGATCTGAAGTAGCATTAGGACCCTGGCAGCAATAATAGTAATTCTCTCTAAACTGTCTCTCCCTGGCTGATCCCTAGTCCGTTTAAGAAGGACTATAGGATCCAAAAGACATGCTTGTTTGAGTGCAGTCAGTTATTTCATTCCTCTTATAGAACTGATCATAGCAGTGATGTCCATCTTGGGTGGGTACAGATTTAGACTTCGTGGTTATAAAGAATGAAAATTCATTGAGTTGGGTTAGAGCTGTGAAAGATCCCCATATTTTCCCTCATTACTATTCTTCTTAAAATGTATTTTCTGAGATAGCTAATTTTAAGGAGAGAACAATGTCTGAGCTAGGTGGAGAATTACTATGAACACCACTCAAATTCCTTTTCCCGAAAGGGAGCCATTGTATCAAGGACATAGTATATTAAGGACACAGACTCTAGTGAGGTCCTGTGTTAACTGATAGTGGGAATGGATATCATAGACTCAAGAGAGCTCTCTTCTACTTAGCTGACCAGACCTCAGAAAGGGCTCTTTGCATTGTTCCTAAGCAAATAATTGCTTAAGTAGTACAGCTGATTGTATTTAGAATTTAGTAGCTTTTGTTACCTATTGTTTCAAAGACACTGATTTACCAGATGCTTAAAAAACACTTTTTTTTTTTGCCATGAACATGAGTTCAGCAGAAAAATTTTTCTGCATACTTTTTACTCTAAAAAACGGAATTGGCAGAATATGATACAAAATCTAGACTCTTGCAGAACCATTCTTAAACTAAGTTTTTAAAATTATGCTCATTTCTACATTATCTTAGTTTTTATAGCTTATTTTGTTATAAAATTAAATAATTATATCAAGGGATCAATGCCATACTTTGTGAAACAGATTTGTTTAACAAAAACTGAAAATAATATGTGACAGTTTATATCTCATTCTTTCAAAACAGAGGCTTTAAATTCTATATTATATGTGGAAATTGTTAGCTATTCTAAAGGTACAATGAGAGATTATTGTTCATATCATTGTAACAAATTGATACTCTCTGATCGTACTTTTTCGTTTTGCTCATTGTCAGAACCTTGGACCTTAATCTTATTCTTTGATTGACAGTAGCGACCAGGGAAAGAACACTTATATTGTTTGGTATAGTCACATCTGTTCAACTTGATTCAGTTGAGGATATTTGCATATTCTTAAGTATTTCTTCTGAGAGGGCTTAAATCCTTCTCAAGTGCTTGATGCATTTTTGAAATTCATTCATAAGGTATCTACATGCACTAATAGTTCTGTATATTATTGCTGTGCATAATCTGTCAGATAAGACCACATTTTAAAATAAGGTATTCTTTAGGGATACTACATTACATTTTTACTTGTTCCGTTGGGTAGAAATATCAGGGTTTTTTTTAAAGACTGTTTTAATATTTTGATTAAATTAGTGTATCCTTATTTTAAGCAAATTTTTCAAACATAGAAGAAATAAAGATTTATTAAATAATAGTTCAAAGGTATTAATGGTAGTTTTTCTTACCTTGGTTTGAAAATTGAATAATTTTGTGGAAAATAATTATAGAACTTGAATGGATTTCTGTTTAGACTCCTTATTTTATAGAGAAGGTTACTGAGACTCAAGTTTTCTGACTTGCCCACAGTCACACAGCTTGAAAATTAAGATTTAAATTTTGGTCTTAACTCCCGTATCAGTAAACTACAAGAAATAGTGGTACATGATCTCTGATTTATGTTATTTACACATTATCCTACATCTAAAATTTTCCCTTTGCCATAGAACCTGCAGAGATTATGTCTTATTCATCATATCTCCCCAGAATTTACATGATGTCTTGTACAAAGTTAATGCACAACCAGTATTTTGCTGTCCTGTTTTCATTGTTCTCCTAGGCTATTATTCTGTAAAGTATAGTTAAGAAACACAATAGGTTTAGTAATGGAATGTTAAGTACTTTTAATAGCAAATAGGTTTCATTTTGTGTTCTGTTTCTGATGAATTGGCAATAGCAGTGTTGAGAAGAATTCTTGAGATCTGCCGGAGTCAGTGGTGTCTAGGCATAGGATCAGAAAGCCAACTGTTTCTTTTATGATATATGTGCTTTTATGGGAGAGAGAACTATGGACTGACACAATAAAAAAAAGGCCTGGGGAAGAAATAAGACTCAAATTACAGGATACATAGAATTCAGATATTTTAGACCAAAAAAAAAAAAAAAAAAAGTAGAATGCCACCAAGGCTGGAAGTTCTATAAATAATCATAGGCATTTAAAAAGGAGAAATATCATTAGGTTACATTAAATGTAATCAAAGCAAGGAAAACAACTGTTGAGTATTTGTTGATGCCTAGCCCTGTATTGGATCCTCTTCTCATAGTAACTCTGGAGTCTTTCTGTCCTAATTTTCATTCCTTGCTTCTCCTTTTCTGGTGTTTAGGGTTGTTCTAATCTTCTCTTGTTTCTGCCTGGGTTACCTCTTTCCAATTGCATATCTGCCTTACTTATAAATATAAAAGCTGTGATACATCTTCATTGTAATTTTATTTAGTTATTGTGTGATAGGAATTTAATAGGAGAAGGAAGTTTTCAATTATTATTTGATTTATTATTAAAATTGTACTGTAAAATATTTGACTGTAAAATAACTCAAAATTACATACTTTTTTTTTTCTTTAATCTTCCAGGAATCCCCTTCTGGTCGAAGGAAAGCTCTTGCTACTAGCAGCATCAATATGAAACAGTATGCAAGCCCTATGCCAACTCAGACTGATGTCAAGTTAAAATTCAAGCCATTATCTAAAAAAGTTGTATCTGCCACTCTTCAGTTTTCATTATCTTGCATCTTCCTGAGGGAAGGAAAAGCCACGTAAGTTTCTTTTGTCAAATAACCTGCCTTACATTGTGTTTCAGTACACCATAGCTTTTGACTCAGTAGACTGGCAACAGTTGAACATCTTACAGCATACCAATCATTTTTGCCATTCTTTGTTTCAGAGGCTGAGTTAAGGGAACTCCTTGTTACTTATAAGTAGTCTCTTGACTCCAGAGAATGTACAGTAATATAAAAGTGATCACAGCTGGTTTCAAAATTTAAATTGAATATTTTAGGATATTATAAGTGTTTTATATTTCAGTGTCTTCAGTGTAGTAGTGTGTACTCTGAAGTACACACAGTTTAATGTGTAGAACTGTTTGATGCAATTGAGACATGAGAGGAACCCAAAACGAAAAGTTTAGGATAAAAGGGATGAAATAATTAAGGGAACTGTTGCCAAATCATATTCCTTGGCTCAACCTTCCAAAAATTATGTAGGAAAGTACAGTTAGAAAATGATGGTAATCATTTTCTTTTCAAAAATCACTTTTTAAGCACTGAGTCCGCATTGCACAAGGATTTCTAGATTCAGTTCTAGTCTCTTCAAAGAGTAAAACTCTAATGTGACAAAATGAGGTGAACATACCTACAAAAGGGGGAAAAAAGTAAGATTCACCCTAGTTATTGCATACAATCAAGTCAGGGGTAAGTTAATGTTACGGGTGTTGTGAAAGGGTTCGTACCTGAGTGGAGTGGAAGATGAAGAAACAGGAGAAATGGAAATTCTATACCTAGACTTAAAAGGTGAGGGGAAAGAGATAGCTGTGAACATTTTAGCTAATCTGAATCACAGTTCTGAATGTATTTGACCTATTGGAATGTGGTTACTATAATTGGCTGTGTCTACATGACTGATTAGACTGGATTCTGTGCGTCAGTCACATGAGATGTTTGAACACTCATCTACATGTCAACACATGACTTGTTAGATAACAGTAAGCCTCCTCTCTGGAAAGTTGGATTCTAAGCCAGTGTGGTAGGGAGACAGTGCAGAATGGAAGCATCTTAGTCTTTTGTCTCAGGACCTTAAATTATAGACTTAAATACTGAGTAATTAAAAATAAAGTTCTTACCCTGAAGTTTAAGCCAAAATAAAAGGAAAGGAAACACAGGAAGAAGTGAAACAAATTCAGAGAAGATCTTTTGAGGGTGGACTTCCTTCCACTGGGCAAAAGCTGTAAGTGAATCAGCACCATTCATGGGAATCTGGGTGAGAAGAAATTCAGCCAAACCAAATGTCTCAATTTGAATTGAAAAGGAATTCTTTCCGGACACCCTAAACTCCCTCTCTACCTCTTTCTTCTTTGCCTTTTTACCTTCCCCAAAGAAAAATATTCAGGGTTAAAATATGAGGAAATTAAAGTGGTATGAAATTAAGCAAGTTAACTTTTTTTTATTTTTTATTTTTGGAGACAGAATCTCACTCTGTCACCCAGGCTGGAGTGCAGTGGCACGATCTTGGCTCACTGCAACCTCCACCTCCTGGGTTCAAGCGATTCTCCTGCCTCAGCCTCCTGAGTAGCTGGGATTACAGGTGTGCACCACCACGCCTGGCTAATTTTTTATATTTTTGGTAGAGGCGGGGTTTCACCATGTTGGCCAGGCTGGTCTCGAACTCTTGACCTTAAGTGATCCGCCCGCCTCGGCCTCCCAAAGTGTTGGGATTACAGGTGTGAACCACTGCGCCCAACCAGCAAGTTAACATTTTAAGAATGACATTTTGAAATTGTCTCCTGTTGATAAGAGAGCAATTTGTAAGACATTCACGTAAGGTAATACAACTTTTTTGCTCGTGAAAACTTTGTGTCACTAAATTTATTTTTAAAAGGGGAAATGACTTTGTTAACTCTAAGGCTTATATGAGATAAAATGCAAAGAATTTTTAAAAACCAGTTTAGTCTGTAAAGCCATACTATATTTAGAAGATAATGGCATATTAAGCATTACTTTACAAAGAAACAGTATCTTAATTTGACTTTCTGAATTTGGGGGAGGTGTAGCAAAGTAAAAATTAATTTTTAAATAATAGATACATATTTCATTCACTGTAGTTTATTTGAAATTTAAGGTGAAAATAATACATGATGAAAATATAAATGATTTGACTTTTAGAATACTTAATATAAAGTTTATAAATTTATACTTAAAATACTTAAAACGTTTTAAAAAGTTTATATTTATCGAATACATGGTATTTAACTTACAGTCAGCCAAGGTAATTTTTTTATCTTGTAACTCTTAAAACTGTTTGACTGTGTTTTTAAAGCGCTTTTCCTGATGTAAGAGTTTCTTCACTTTTGGGAGGTTATGGCCCTGTTGGAAAAACAATGCACATTTAGACAAGATTTAAATGTGATTTACAGGGGTTTACCACTTTGTTTCCCTCCTACCCACAAACTCAAAAGCCTACATGGACTTCAGATTTAAAATCTTGTTCTAATTCCTTTGGGAAGTTTGAGTACTTTAAACTCTAGATCTTATCTGATTTGCAAACTGTCTCGCTGTTTTTTGAAACAAGTTTTTGTTTCCAGACTTAATGCTCAGGAAACCGTACTTTAATTCCTTGAAGAAAATTTTAGGCAAGGCACAGTGGTTCACACCTGTAATCCCAACACTTTGGGAGCCTGAGGTGGGAGAATCACTTGAGCCCAGGAGTTTGAGACCAGCCTGAACCACAATGGCAAGACCCCCTCTCTACAAAAATTTTAAAAATTAGCTGGGCATGGTGCTCCATGCCTGCGGTCCCAGCTACTCAGGAGGCTAAGGTGGGATGATTGCTTGAGTCCAGGAGGATGCAGTGAGCCATGTTCACACTGCTGCACTCCAGCCAGCCTGGCTTATAGAGTGAGACCCTGTCTGAAAAAAAAAGAAAAGAATATTTTAGTCTTCCATATATATCTACAGCACAGAATTGAACTAATTCCTAACCAGTTAATTTTTTTATTATTATTTTATTTCAATAATTACGGGGAAGCAGGTGGTGTTTGGTTGCATAGGAAAGTTCTTTAGTGATGATTTCTGAGATATTGGTGCACCCATCTCTTGAGCAGTGTACACGGTACTCAGTATGTAGTCTTTTATCCCTCACACCCCTCCCACTCTTCCCCGCAAGTCTCCAAAGTCCATTATATTATTACTATGCTTTTGCATCCTCGTAGCTGAGCTGCTACTTAAACGTGAGAACATACGATGTTTGGTTTTTCATTCCTGAGTTACTTCACTTAGAATAGTGGTCTCCATTCCATCCAGGTTGCTGCAAATGCCATTATTTTGTTCCTTTTTAAGGCTGAGGAGTATTCCATGTTTTTTTGGTGTGTGTGTGTGTGTGTATATATATATGTATATATATAGTAGTAGTCCATGCTGTGTGTGTATATATATACACACACACACCACATTTTCCTTATCCGCTCATTGGTCAATGGGCTTTTAGGCTGGTTCCATATTTTTGCAATTGCAAATTATGCCACTATAAACATTGCATGTACAAGTATCTTTTTCCTGTAATAACTTATTTTTTTCTGGGTAGATACCCTGCAGTGGGATTCCTGGATCAGACAGTAGTTCTGCTTTTAATTCTTTAAGGAATCTCCATACTGGTTTTCATAGTGGTTGTACCAGTTTACATTCTTACTAGCAGTGTAAAACTGTTCTCTTTTCATCACATCCATGCCAACATCTATTTTGTTTTATTCTTAAATTATGGCCACTATTGCAGGAGTAATGTGGTATCTCGCTGTGGTTTTGATTTGCATTTCCCTGATGATTAGTGATGTTGAGCATTTTCTCATGTTTGTTGGTCATTTGTATATCTTCTTTTCTTTTTCTTTCTTTTTTTTTTAAGACAGAGTCTCACTCTGTCGCCCAGGCTGGAGTGTAGTAGCGCATTCTTGGCTCACTGCATCTTCTGCCTCCTTGGTTCAAGTGATTCTCCTGCCTTAGCCTCCTGAGTAGCTTGGATTACAGGCGCAAGCTGCCATGTCCAGCTAATTTTTGTTTTTTTAGTAGAGACGGTATTTCACCATGTTGGTCAGTCTGGTGTTGAACTCCTGACCTTGTGAGCGCCCACCTCGGCCTCCCAAAGTGCTGGGATTACAGGCGTGAGCCACCACGCCCGGTTGGTATATCTTCTTACAAGAATTGTCTATTCATGTCCTTAGCCCACTTTTTGATGGGATTATTTCATTTTTTTCTTGCTGATTTGTTTGACTTCCTTGTGGATTTTGGATATTAGTCCTTTGTTGGATGCATAGTTTGTGAATATTTTCTCCTACTCTGTGAGTTGTCTGTTTATTCTGCTGATGATTTCTTTTGCTGTGCAGAAGCTTTTTAGTTTAATAAGGTCCCATCTATTTGTTTTTGTTGCATTTGCTTTGGGGTTCTTGGTCATGAACTCTTTGCTTAAGTCAATACCTAGAAGACTTTTCCAATGTTATCTTCTAGAATATTTATGGTTTCAGGTTTAGATTTAAGTCTTTGATCTAACCAGTTAATTTTTAATCTTATTAGCTCTTTACTAATTAAGCATGCCATTTAAAAATTAATGAATATGAGTAGATTTTTCAATATTCTTGTACAACTGATAAGAAAGACTTATTGACATACCTTATAGAAAGAAGGAATTTATTATTTTCTTAAGAACCATCATTTTTCTAACTGTCGTTTAATATAATGTGTTATATTTTGAATCACTGATGTAGAGACGAAGACATGCAAAGTTTGGCTAGTTTGATGAGTATGAAGCAGGCCGACATTGGCAATTTAGATGACTTTGAAGAAGATAATGAAGACGATGATGAGAACAGAGTGAACCAAGAAGAAAAGGCAGCTAAAATTACAGGTTGGTTTTATTAGCATTAAACTAAAAGTCTGTCTTTTGTTGCAGAGTTCAAAAACTCATTCTCATTTCCCAGGAAAAAACAATTCTACTTATTAGGGTTTTTTGTTTTCTTTAAGCTTTTCTGCAATAAAATATACCATACAGTTCTCTGAAAACTTTCCATGCTGTTTATAATAGATTTTAGCAGTTTGAGATCAAGTACAAGGATGGTCAGAATAACAAAAAACAATATTGAATTATAGTACAAAGCAACCTAAATCTGGCCATACTTATTTTGTCAATGTGTGGATGAAACCTGTGTAAGTAAAGATCAGCCTGTAAAGGATAATAGGACACAATAAGGAGATGGATTGGCCAGCTTCCTCTATTTCATATTCATTTATTTACTTGAATTATGTAGACATTCTGTTTTTGAATTTATATATCTTATGTATCCTGGTATTGAAGCTTCTATGCAGGTGTTCCTTCAAGCTGGTTTGATCAAGCTAGGAAGATGTTAAGTGGTTAGAACTTTTTATTAATTGGTCAATAAACATTTATTGACAATTTGGCTATCACACTTAAGAAATTGATGTTATACTTCTATTATTACAGTGAAAATTAAGCACAATTTACATATTCTTTTAGTTAATTAATTGCTCTAAATTTCTGAATTGATGTCCCTTCACTTCTGTCATCTGTTTACCTCTTGGTGATTTTTTCAAATTCATTTGGGCACTTTGTCACTCATCTTTTGGTTCTGCCTCAACTCCTGCTATCATGTGGGGGATTTCCATTTACCCAATGGATCACTCATTTAACTACTCAGCTAAAAAGTTCTGTGACTTCCTTGACTCTGATGACCTTCACTTCCATTCCACAACAAGAAATCTATCATAAGGAACTGCTCAGACTTGTGTGCAAAATTAGATGTTTTTTCATGTGTAAATTTTATTGTTTTCTAATTTGTGATTGCAGTTTTGATTTATTATTTGGCCCAACCATGTTTTGGAGAGTGTGTTTTATCATGTGCTTTATTTGTTTCTAGTTTGTTTGCTTATTCATTCAAATAAAATTCAAAAGTCTCTTGAATCTCAAATGTTTTAAGAATCGTATTGAGGTTTTTTTATTTGTAGTCTAGATATATGATTTATACATTTTCTTTTCTTTCTTTTTTTTTTTTTTTTTGAGGTGGAGTCTTGCTCTGTCGCCCAGGCAGGAGTGCAGTGGCGCGATCTCGGCTCATCGCAAGCTCCGCCTCCTGGGTTCACGCCATTCTCCTGCCTCAGCCTCCCGAGTAGCTGGGACTACAGGCGCCTGCCACCACACCCAGCTAATCTTTTTGTATTTTTAGTAGAGACGGGGGTTTCACCGTGTTAGTCAGCATGGTCTCGATCTCCTGACCTTGTGATCCGCCCATCTTGGCCTCCCAAAGTGCTGGGATTACAGGCGTGAGCCACTGCGCCCAGCTACATTTTCTATAAATATATTTTTACATGTATATTCTATTTGTTGCATTCATCATTAGAATCAACTTTTCATTACAGGTATAGCTTGTTTTACTGAACTTTGCTTTATTGCACTTCATAGATTTTTTTTTTTTTTTAACAAATTGAAGATTTTTGGCAACCCTGCATTGAGCAAGTCTATCAGCTTAGTCTACCAGTCTTACCAGCAGCATGTGCTCACTTTGTTTCTCTGTGTCTCTGTGTCAGTTTGATAACTTTTGCAATATTTCACACTTTGTCATTATTGTTATATCTGTTATGGTGATCTGTGACCAATGATCTTTGATGTTAATATTGTTATTATTTTGAGGTGCCATGAATTGCACCCATATAAGACAGCAAACTTAATCAAGTGTGTTCTGACTGCTCCACCAACTAACTGTTCCCTGTCTCTGTTCCTCTCCTTGGGCCTCCTCATTCCCTGAGACATAACAATGTTGAAATTAGGCTAGTTAATAACCCTGCAATGCCTGTGGGTGTTTAAGTGAAAGGAAGAGTTGCATGTCTTTCCCTTTAAATAAAAAGCTAGAAATTATTAAGCTTTGTGAGGGAGGCATGTCTAAACCAAAGATAGGCCAAATGCAAAGGCCTCTTGTGCTAAACAGTTAAACAAGTTGTGAATGCAAAGAAAAAATTCTAGAAGGAAATTAAAAGTTCTACCCCAGTGAACACATGGAAGATTTAAAAAATGTATAGAGCCTTATTGCCGATACAGAGAAAGCTTTAATGGTCTGGATAGAATATCAAACCAGCCATAGCATTCCCTTAAGCCAAAGCCTAATCCAGAGCAAGGCCCTAACTCTGTTCAATTCTGTGAAGGCTGAGAAAGGCGAGGAAGCTGCAGAAGAAAAGTTTGAAGCTAGCAGAGGTTGGTTCGTGAGGTTTAAGGAAAGAACTCATGTCCATAACATGCAAGTGTGAAGTAAAGCAGTAAATGCTGATATAGAAACTGCAGCAGGTTATCCAGAAGATCTAACCAAGATCATTGATGAAGCTGGCTCCATAAAAACACAGATTTTACATATAGACAATACAGCCCTCTATTGGAAGAAGATGCCATCTAGGAATTTCATAGCTAGAAGGGCAAAGTCAACACCTGGCTGCAGAGCCTCAAAGCTTCAAATGGCAAGTTGACTGTCTTGTTAGCACATCTTTTTATAGCATGGTTTACTGAATATTTTAAGTCCATTGTTGAGATCTGCTGTACAGAAAAAAGATGCTTTCCAAAATATTACTACTCATTCCTTTTTAGCATGCTCCCTAAAAAAGCAACACCACTGCTCATTGACAGCGTACCTGGTTGCCCAAGAGCTGTGATGGAGATGTACAAAGAGATTAGTGTTGTTTCTGCAGCACATAGTTCAAGGAGTAATTTTGGCTTTCAAGTCTTATTATTTAAGAAATACATTTTGTAAGGTGTAGCTGTAATAGTTAGTGATTCCTCTGATGATCTAGGCCAAGTAAATTGAAAACCTCTTGGAAAGGACTCACAGTTCTAGATACCATTAAGAATTTTGTGATTCATGGGAAGAGGTCAAAATGTCAACATCAACAGGAGTTTGGAAGACGGAAGAGGCTGATTCTGATCCTCATGGCAGACTTTGAGGGTTTCAAGACTTCAGTGGAGGAAGTAATTCAGTTGTGGTGGAAAAATAGCAAGAGGACCAGCATTAGAGGTGGAGCTTAAGGATATAACTGAATTGCTGCAATCTCATGATAAAACTTGAATGGATGAGGAGTTGCTTCTCTGGATGAACAAAGAAAGTAGCTTCTTGACATGGAACCTACTTCTGGTGAAGGTGCTGGGAACGTTGTTGAAATGACAACAAACGATTTAGAATATCACATCAACTTTGATAAAGTAGTGGCAGTGTTTGAGAGGATTTATTTCAATTTAGAAAGAAGCTCTACTATGGGTAAAATGTCAAACAGCATTGCACGCTACAGAGAAATTTTTAATGAAAGGAGGATTCAATTGATGCAGCAAACTTCGTTGCTGTCTTATATTAAGAAATGGCAACAAGTATTTTAAGGAATTACCCAACCTTCAGCAACCACCACCCTGATTAATCAGTAGCCATCAACATCAAGGCGGACCCACCAACACCAAAAAGATCATCACTCACTGAAGGCTCAGATGATTGTTAGCATTTTTTAATTAAGGTATATATGTTGTTGTTAGGCATAATGCTATTGCACACTTAATAGACTATAGTATAAATATAACTTTTATATGCATTGGGAAACCAAAAAGTTTTTGTGACTTGCTTTATTGCAATATTCGCTTTATTGTAGTGGTCTGGAACCAGACTAGCAATATGTCTGAGATTGTACCTGTACAGTTGAGGCTGAAACAGCATGGATTGAACTACATGGGTCCACCTATACATGATGTTTTTTTCAACCAAACACATGGAAAATGCGGTATTCACAGTGTACAAAACTTACATACATATGGAGGGCCCACTTTTCATATATGTGGGTTCTGAAGGGCCTGCTTTGGGACTTGATGTATGGATTTTGGTATAGACAGGGTTCCTGGAAGCAATCCTCCATCTGTGCCAAGGAACGACTGTATATATATATATTTTTTTTATAGTTTATTTTTTAAAGACAGAAAACTTTACTGCCAAATTATTTATTCTATAAAAGTTTATTATCTTAAAGCCTCATAATTTGTATCGGTTTGCCCCATTTAATGCCTCTTGCCTTGAAATTTTGCCTGTTGCTATTTGTAAACAATGGTTTTTTTAGATTTTTATTTTCTTGGCATATTTGTCACTTGATTTTTAACCTATCTGTGTTATTTTAAGTGCTTCTTTTATATACAGCATTTGGTTGATTTAACTTTATAGGCTTTGCCCTTCAATATTATATTTCTTGATAACTGATATACTTACGTGTATTTATATTACTTTATTTATACTTTTATTTTGGGGCCTTTTCTTATTTTTTCCACCTACCCCTTACATGTTGCTTTTCTTAGATTTTCTGTTTTTAAACATGTTTCATAGAGTAACTTAGAAAGTATATAACCTATTTTCATTTTAGGCTAGCATTCTCTCTAATAAATAAATAAGCCAGACAGAAAAATGAGTAAACTTTTATTTCTCTACTTACATTAAAAATAAAGCAAAATTTATTGACTCTCTTCTTGTAGAATGAGAGATGCAGTCTGATTCTCTTCTTAACTTTATTTAAACCCTTCCCTCCAACCCCTATTGGCTTTTATGTTTATTTCAATAACATTTTGCTAATTCTTTTCAATAGTATATACTGACATTTGCGTTGTATTTTATGATGATATCAGCAACAATTTTTTAAATGTGATATCTTTCCCGTCTTTGAGTTTTGGTCTCTTCTCTTCTCTTCTCTTCTCTTCTCTTCTCTTCTCTTCTCTTCTCTTCTCTTCTCTTCTCTTCTGTCTTCTCTTCTCTTGTCTTTTCTTTCTTTCTTTTTCTTTCCTTTCTTTCTTGTTTTGATTATTTGGCTATCTGGAGTATTTCCAGAAGAATAAGTGGGTGTCTTTCCCCTAGTACTACCAATCACCTTCTAACTTGTCTTAGTTTGCTTGGGCTGCTGTAGCAAAATACCTTAGGTTGGGTAATTTGTAATCAACAGAAATTTATTACACACAGTTTTGGAAGATGGGAAATCCAAGATGAAGGAGCCTGCAGATTTGTTATCTTGTGAGAGTCTGTTCCATGTAGATGGTGCCCTGTATGTGCCTTCATGTGAAGGAACAGCAAAGAAGAGGACAAGGGACAAACTTGCTCCCTCAAAGCCTTTTTTTTTTTTTTTTTTTTTTTTGAGACAAAGTCTCACTTTGTTGCCCAGGCTGGAGTGTGGTGGCGCAGTCTGGGCTCACTGTAACTTCTACCTCCCAGGTTCAAGGGATTCTCCTGCCTCAGCCTCCCAAGTAGCTGGGATCACAGGCGTGTGCCACCACACTCAGCTAATATTTGTATTTTTAGTTGAGATGGGGTTTAACCATGTTGGCCAGGCTGGTCTTGAACTCCTGACCTCAGGTGATCCACCTGCCTTGACCTCCCAAAGTGCTGGGGTTATAGGCATGAGCCACTGCACCCGGTCCTCAAAGCCTTTTATAACAGCAATAGTATTATCCATGAGAGCAGAGCCCACATGAACTAATGACCTCTCTGTAAGCTCCACCTCCTGATACCTTCACCTTAGGTATTAAATTCCAACATAGGAATTTTGGGGGGACATCAGCATTCAGACCATAATATACCTATCCTTCAAAATTTAATTCACTTGTCACATACTCTGAGAAGCCTTTGATGCCCCCTCCCTCTTAAGCTTGACCATTCCATCCTTTATGCTACTACCATATACAAATGTAGGCATTTTCCTATAGACTGAGTTTTTACAGTTCCAGTGGGATATTAATTGGATCTTTTTAGTTAGAGAATATGGTTTGTTATTTGTAGATGGCTTTTGATTAAAACTAAATCTCAATTAGATACGGGTACTCTTAAGTAGGAATTTTTTAAACCACACATTTGCAGTTGTTTTGAGCAGTACTGTGCTATTTTGATCACAGCCATGGGAGAAAAAATGATAATATATTACAATTTCTACACTACTATTGAAAGGAAGAGTAAGAGAACAGTAGTGTTTTGAGGAAAATATAGATTCAATGATTCAATAATTATTAGATTTCATAGCTAAACCTTTGTTGATTAAACATACGCTATTCCTTATTTTCTAAAATTCCTGCAAGAGCAGTAATTTTCTGTTAGACAGTTTAAAATTCTCTGAACCTAATTGAAGAAATTGTTTTGAGGCAACTTTGGATGCCTGTATTTTGTGTTATTTACATTTTTTATATTTTATGAAATTCCCTGAAAGTAGAAACTGTGTTCTAATCATTTTTTCATCTCTAGGTTCCAGCACATTATCTGGAACATGTTAGGAATTAAATATATGTTAACTGAAAGGCCATAGTGAATGAATGAAACTTCATTCCCTCTGGCTTATCTTATTCCATTTGACATTTAATCACATACTGCGTTGTACAGGATAGAGTGGTTCCATTTTGTAGAAGGAATATGCACACATAATTCAAAGCTCAGTAATTCAAAACTAATTTTCTAAAAAGAATGAATGCAAATTGTGTGTGTTGAAGAAGAAGGGGCGAGTGGGGCAGTGGGTGCCTAGATGTTGGTTCTAAGTCCTAACAAATTCACAAGCATTGTAGCATAGTTTTGATTTGATATTACAGTTTTTTTCTTGTCATTTTCTATTATGTTTGCAGAGTATGGTAACCTAAATTAATAGCACAGCATATTCTGGCAGTTGTTTGACTTCTGTAGTTGCATTTTTTAACACATGTAAATCCCATTCCAAAGTTACTAACTTTCAGGGATATTTTCTTTAGCAACAGCACGACCACTTTAAAAGTATTTGAGTGAAGTAGTTTTAGCATAATAAAAAGTTTATTGAAATTTAACAGCATTAATGTTAAAATAATAGCTCAAGAGAACAAAATGGACATATTTTATAAATATGGTTACAAATAAAGTATGGTAAGTATTTTTATTTACCAGCAAAAGTGGCAATAGTTTAAACACAGTTTATATTAACTCTTCCTTCCAAGTTTGAAATTGTTATTGACACAATTTTTATGGCGGAAGGAATTATTATTTTAAATTGTTCCTGTTAATTATATCTTAATATTGCAATCTAAATGCATAAAGTGCAATTGTATTATATCACTAAAATTATGTTGAATGTATTATTTCTCCAATAAAGCTCAAAATTTCTTGAGGGAACAGACTGTTAACAATTGTGTACCTCTTAGATTGACACCTCACGGTTATTCATGTAGTGAGTAATTTCTTATGGAAAGTTGCTGTTAAATCAGCAGTATTTGACAAACCATATCCTCCAAAATTACAGTCTTTGCTGGGAGGTGAAAGTAAATCCATGGTATCTGTACTTGCACTGATCAAAACTCCCTACACTATCCTGAGACAGACTCCCCTACTAAATAGATACATATTTGGGACTAGCTCTCAGGCAGGAACCATTTATTGATGCTGTTTCTATAGATACATTTTACTGAGGTGTAGCACCAGTGAATAGGCAGGAGAATTTTGAATTACAGTTGGAAAAATCACTGAAATGTAGCAGGAGTGATAGACCTTGGAGTTGCAGAAAAAATGCCTTTTAATAGAAAGTTTGCTGCAGCCAGTAGCAGAAATTATTAAACCATATGGTTTCAGAACAATAAATGCCTCCATCTGTATGGCAGTCACACAATGCTTGAAGCACTATTTGGCAATATGATCATCTTTGGAATTCATGTTGAATTTCTGAATATACACCAACAGGAAGAAAAATAAAGACCCCTGTTTTTATAAAGACAAGGCCCTGTTGAATACGTCACAAAAAATCAAGTTCAGCTGAAGCAGTTTACAGCAAGCATTGTTAAGAGAACTCAGACATTATGAGGCTCCCGAAAGACCCCTGATATTCTTAAAGTTTGTTGTGTTGCAAAGATCACCATGGAGTCTACCTAAAATCAGCCGGACATTCAGATTCATTCACCTGACCTACTTAGGCCAAACAGTATTAGATTCACTTAAAAGGATATTGGATAGGAAACACAGTATGCCAGCAGGGTATTCCTTTTTCACCAGTCTTCACAGCAATCTGAATACTATTGTTTATCCCCTACCACCAAATGACAACTTGGGTACAAGATTCACATAGTTAGGAGCAGGGATTGCCTTGCCTTAAAATCGCCATGCAGCACAAGAGCAGATATCTTTTTTTTTCCTTTTAATAGCCAAACTGGTCTGAGCAGATACCTTTGTACAAGTTTCATGGATATAGTTTCCAAGGTTCCTATAAGGGACATGCACATTTATAAGAGTCTCCACATTCAGAGAAGCTAAAACCTGTGGCCTTATACCAGCTATATAGTTCATTCAGAATCTTCCCATCCAGATGCAATTTGTCAATCAGGTTTAATTTTTACCATAAGCAATGTTGCCTGGTGTTTGTTAATCCTTTTCCCATAGTCGATAAAGTTAATTTGGGAGAAGGAAGAGAGAGTGACGTATTGGCTACCTTCAGGGAACAAAATCTAACAGCACAGATGGTAGTAGGGGAGATACCAGTTACATATTGAGGAGCTAAAGTTGATGATGGTATGACTCAGCCCTCTGAGATTAAATTCTACTTACTACGGCTATGAATGGAGATAAGTAGGTATCCTACCTTTTATTAGAAGGTTCCTTAAAGTAAATATGGGACTCTGGTCAGGGAGTAGGAACATTAATTTGCTTCTGGTTTTTACCTGGCATCCACCCACCAGTACCTAGGCATCTCATGAACAAAATCATAGGATTGTTGTGGGCTCAATTAAAAAAAAAAAAAATTAGCCAGGCTTGGTGGCATGCACCTGTAGTCCTAGCTACTTGGAGGTTGAGGTGAGAGGATTGCCTTAGCCAAAAAAAATTTGTTTAAATAAAAATTAATTAAAATGGCCACCTATTTTGGAGGTCGGTTAAAAGGATGAGAATATCTGGAAAACTCCTTCTGTTATTTAGTCACTAAGGTTGGGAATAGGAGGAAAGCAGAGAAGTAGGGCAATTCTGATCCCTTGAGCCAATAAGTTTATAAGGTATCATAGCTACCTTATTTTTAAAAGAGTTTGAAACCCTCGAATGAGAGACTGAAGTCATCAGGAGTATATCTTCGCAATCTTTAGAACTCAAATATGTCAATTCAGAAAATAGTAACAGTAGCAGAAAACACAGGCCACAAATTCAGCTTACTTTCTGTGTCATTCTTAAATGCTAGTGCTGCTTTATTTGTGCTTATGACACTAAACATAATCTACCTTCCTCCACCCCTGAGTCTCTGGGAGAGTTCTGCTGATACTGAGAACCCATCTTGACAGGGCTTGGATGGGAGTGAGGGCTCTAAAATAGAAGTCAGAAGCCTTCAAATATTTAAGGGAGGAGCCAGGAGATGATTAATATTCAAAGTACCTAAATTAGTTCACTAAGGATTTATCCTAGGAATTCAAGGTTAGTTTAACCACATTAATAAAGGGAAAAAATTATATAATCATTTCAACAGATGCAGAAAAGAACATTTGACAAAATTCAACACCAAGTTTCTTAGCAAAGTTTCAATAGAAGAGAATTTCTTTATTTTGATAAAGGACATTCATGAAAAGCTACAGCTAACGTTATTCTTAATGGTGAAACATTGAACACTTTTCCCCTAAGATTGGGAACAAGGCAAGGATGTTTGCTCTTACCATTCAACATTGTATTTGAAGTTCTAGCAAAGTCACGGGATATAAGATCAATATAGAAAAATCTGTATTTATTAATTACAGAATTTTAATTATAGATAAATGAAATTAGCAAAATTTCATTTACAGTAGAGGTAAATAAAAAACCAGACTAAGAAATAAATTTGGCATAAGATGCGAAAAACCTCTAACTAAAAAGTGTAATACATTACTGAAGATAATTAAAGAAGACCTGAATAAATGGAGAGATAACCTGTGTTCATAGATTAGAAGATGCAGTATTGTTAAGATATCATTCTTCCTCAAATCAATCTATAAATCCAACTCAATGAAATCATGCTAGCAGGTGTTTTCTAAAAATAAAGAAATTGAAAAGTGATTCTAAAGTATATTTGGGGATGCAAAGTAACCAAAAGAATCTTGAGAAAGAACTGAATTGTAATACTAATACTATCTGACATGAAAATTTATAAATTTACTATAAAGCTATAGTAATCAAGATAGTGTCAGATTGGCATAGGACAAATAGATCAACAGAACAAAACAAAGTCCTGAAATACACCCAAACTTGGTCAATTAATTTCAACAAAGTTGTCAGCATAATCCAGTGGGGGAAAAATTCTTTTCAATAAATATTGCAGAACAACTGGTCAACCCCCACCTCTCCACATGCATTAATTCAATGTATTCATTATAATTAACACCAAACATTAATCCAAGATAGATCATAGACCTAAATACAAAACTGCAAAATGATGAAGCTTCTGAAAGAAAGCAAAACAAAAACCTAGAAACCTGTGTATTTGACCTTAGGGTAGGCGGAGGGTTTTTATAGATGACACAGAAAGCAATACAGGAAAGACAAATTTGACAGATTAAACTTAATCAAAATTTAAAACTTACACTCATCAAAATAGATTATTTAAAAAGCTAGGCATAGTGGCACGCACCTATAGTCCCAGCTACTCGGAGGCGGAGGTGGGAAAATAGCTTGAGCTCAGGAGTGCAAGTCCAGCCTGGGTAACATAGTGAGACCCTGTCTCTTAGGAAAAAAGAAGACCATTAAGAAAATGTATAAGCAAATCATAGATTAGAAGAAAATAGTCACAAAGCATATATCTGTCACAGATCTTGTTTCCAGAACAGATTTTTATAAAAATGCCTTATAACTAAATAATAAAAAGACATGCGACCTTATTTTGTTTTTAAATGGACAAAGGTTTGGACATACGGTTCACAAAGAAAAATCTATCACTAGCCAAATGGCACATGAAAAATACATCACTTTTAATCAGGGAGATGCAAATTACAATCACAGTGAGATACAACTCTATACCTATTAGAATGGTTAAAATTTAAGATTGGCAATACTAAATGTTTGCAAGGATGTGGACCAACAAACTCTCATCCATTGTTGGTAGAATGTACCATCACATAATGTACCATCACAGAATGTACCATCACATAATGAGTTTCTTTTTTTTTTTTTTTTTTTTTTTCTTGAGACAGTCTCACTCTGTCGCCCAGGCTGGAGTGCAATAGCATGATTTCAGCTCACTGCAACCTCCACCTCCCAGGTTCAAGCGGTTCTCCTGCCTCAGCCTCTTGAGTAGCTGAGACTACAGGTGTACACCACCATGCCCAGTTAATTTTTTTTTTTTTTTTTGTATTTTTATTAGAGATGGGGTTTCACCATGTTGGCCAGGCTGGCCTCGAACTCCTGACCTCAAATGATCCTCCTGCCTTGGCCTCCCAAAGTGCTGGGATTACAGGTGTGAGCCACCATGCCCAGCACATAGCAAGTTTCTTGTAACACTAAACATATACCTACCCTCTGTCCCAATAATTCCCCTTCTAGGTATTTACCCCAAATAAATGAAAACATGTCTCTAAAAAGATTTACACAAAGATATTCATAGCAATTTATTCGTAATAGTCCCAAACTGGAAATAGCTCAGGTGTACAGCAACAGAAGAATGGCTAAACTGTAGTATGTTCATGAATGGAATACTACTCAGCAGTAAAAATGAGCTATTGATATGCCCTACAACATAGATGTACCTCAAAACCATTATGCTTAGTGAAAGAGACTTTACATAAAAGATGTACTATATGATTTCACTTATGTGATATGTTTAGAAAAGGCGAAACTAATCCTGTGTGAAAAATATTAAAATAGTGATAGCCTGTGGGACTGGGGATTGACTGAAAAGAGGCATGAGAGAGCGCTGGAAGATGTTGCAGATGTTATACAACTTGGGTCACATGGGTGTATATGTTTGTCAAAATTCATTAAATTGTACAGTCTAAGATTTGTGCCTTTATGTGTATGTGTAAGTAAAATACTGGAAAGTATCATGTAAAAATTATAGTAAATATGTTAAATTTGTAAGAAAATGAATGATTTCTAACTTTCTGATTTATTGATCTACTGTGTGGTATAGCTGGTCTCCTGACTGTGTCCTAATGAATTAATACCTCCCAATATTCATGCTCTTTTATAATCTCCTCCTTTGCAGCTGGGCTGGCCTGATAAATCACTTTACCCGGTAGAATAAAAGGGAAGTGACTATGTAACTTCCAAAACTAAGTTGGAGGATGACTTTTAGCTTCTGCTTGGTCCTCTCATAATGCATGCTCTAGGGAAAACCAGCTGTCATGTAAAAAGTTCATCTACCCTGAGACTGCATTGCTGAGAGGAACCCCACACTAGCTACATGAACAGGCCACTTGGAGAGAGAGAGAGAGGCCAGGCCATCTGCAAATTGTTCTAGCCTTTTCAGCCAAAATCAAATGTGAGTAAAGCCATTTTGGACATCCAGCCCTGTCAAGCTTTCAGATGACGTCAGCCCAGCTGCCATCTAACTACAATGAACTACCCAGCTAAGTCTAGTCAACCCACAGAACTTTGAGAGATAATGATTCGTTGTTTTAAGTCACCAAATTTTGAAGTGGTGGCTTAAAATATAACATTTCTATAGATAAGCATTATAGATACATGCATACATGCATAGACAGAGATAGATACATAGATAAATAAAACAGTATATCTATAATGTAAAAATAAAGGACATTTTATATCTTCCTGTCTTTATAAGATGATGCAAAGTATTATGACTCATTCGGTTCATTCATTCATTCATTTAAAACATACATTAAGTACTAGCTATGGGCTTAAAATTGCTAGTTGTTAGATGAACATGACATAGTAGCACAGCTATTGAATTATATTTTTAATATATTAAGTTTGTGAGGGGACTATCTGGGGTCATTAGATTAAAAGTGCCCACTAGATAGTTGGTAATTCAAGTCTGGCACTCTGTATGTATTTGAGAATTATCTTCCTTTATGTGTTTGTAGTTAAGCCAAGAGAATAGATGAATTCTTTCAAAAAGAACAGACTTAGGAGAAAAATGAGTGGGACCTATGATGGGATCCTAGGCAGAGGGAAGAGTAATTATTATTAAGAGACTGAGACAGAACTGTCTGTTCAAGATAGGAGGAGAATCAGGAGATGCTGGTATCCTAAAAGAGGCAATCACATGTTTACGGGCTTAAGCCTATGGAGAAAGTGACATCTTTTTTACCTGGATCTCTGCCAGAAAGTTGAAGTGTTACTATTTTAGACCATCTTAAAATAAGATATACCTGAATCTTGTTACAATTTAGAGAATAATGAGGATACTGCAAGATTTGCATATATATTCTAGCTCTAGGAAGTTTTTTTCTTTTAACTATAGGCCTTCTTAAAAGGAAAAAGCCACCTACTCGTCATGCCACCATCCCCATCCCCACCTTTTTTTGCTCAATGTGATAATCTCTGGTGGTCAATTTATATCTTCTTTTGCCTTCCTTACTGTAAGGAAGAATCTCAAATTACTTGACCCTTTGCTTCGATTGCCTGCCCCTGATTTAGTTTCTCTTCTCATTCTCACCAATGTGAAGCAGGTCCATACTGATACAGTTAGAAGAAATATATGGGTTTATTGCTCAATTTGTATAGTAGTAGGGGAGAAATTTGCACTAAAGTGTAACATTATTAGCATTTTCCAGACGTTTTCAATTTTGTGTGAAACAAGACTTTATAAAGTAATAAAGTATTACATAAATATATTGGGTTGGGTAGTATTTTTGGTCAGGGTAGCATGTAACTAAAAAAACTTCTCATTAAAATAATTTCAGGAAAAAATTTTTGTTATAAATTTTCTTTTAAATTAACTTTTTCCGATTGTAAAAGTAAAACATCATAGAAAATTGGAAGAAACAGAAAAGTACTTATTTTAGAAAGAGAAATACATAACAAAATTATATATTTTAGGGTATTGACCCACACAGCAACTGCCAATTGAAGTATTTGCATGGGAAGTTTCACCAACTGTCTAAAACTAATAGCCCAGTCTCAGTTGCTATCCACAGTCACCCAACACACAAACATAGCACTTATCCTGGATTTCTTTGCCTATGATCTAGGCCAAATTAATCATCAAATCTTCTTAATTTATTCTTCAATTAACAAGTATTTATTGAGTGCCTTCTCTCATGGAGTGGTGATGCTTTGTCTTGCTTTCTATCCTTTTTTCCCAAATGCTGCCACCATGTCGCTGCTGGAATGTTGTTTCTGAAATATGCTAGATTCCCATAACTCTCAGAATAAAGTTCAAATTCTTTAGTTTGATCACAACAACCTTCATGATAGGACATTTGCCAGCCCCATCTCATTCCATTTCCTATCGCTGGCATCTTAAACTCCAATTTGCAGTTCTTCAAGTATGTCATGTTCTCTTTGCCTCCCTTTGTCCTCATCCATATCCTCTTTTATTTTAATAATCATAATGTCTATTTGTCTTGTGTTAGCTCAAGTGTAGATAAAAATCCAGGAAGCCCTCCTAATCTCTTGAGTTATATATCTCTCTTTCAGTTAGTTTCCCATAGCCTACAGTGCTATCTCAATGATAATATTTATCATACAGTATATATTACTTTACTTGCCTGTCTGTCCCACTAAAATATGAAGCCATGAGAGCAGGTACTAGCACAGGCATATAATAGGTACTTGATAAATGCTTATTAAATAGATAAGTGGGTTTTTTTGTACGTTGCTTTTTTATGATTTGTATTAACATTTATTTGGAAACCAAATAAAGGAAGCATTGGTATAGATAATCAAAATTACCTTTTCACTCTGTTAATGTAAATAAAAGTTGTAGAAGCAGAAGTTCTAGGAGTGAAGTAGGGATTTACTTAAGCTAAGGATAAATGGCGGAAACTACTAGGACAGTTTGTCATTAGTGAAGAGAATGTAAAGAAGAAATTACTTTGAATTAGTTAATGATGAAATGGCCATAAGTGATTTTAGATGTCACCAAAAGCATGATGATGAGGAAGAAATACTCTTAAGCATTCAGAAAAATAATTCAGTCATGTAATAGAGTCATCTTGATAGTATTTTTTAAAATGCTGACATTATACCTAAAACTCTGTGGAACAATATTAATGTTTTGAAGGAAAGGACTAACTCTAATACTTCCTCTATATTCCCTGCAGTGCTCATATATAAGATGTTTAATAAATGATTGATATTTTCTCTCATTGAGATTACTTTTAGGAACATAAGGTAATTAAAATGTTTTAGCTATATAAAGAAAACTACAAATATTTGAGCACTATATAAACATTTTTTTACCTATTAATTGTACATATAGGAATATAGGACAAACAAATAATACTAAGATATATGATAAAATGTGGATAATAATACTTCTTTGGTTATTTATGAGAATTAACTGATCGTGGATGCAAAGCCTTTCCTACTACTTAATAATTAACTGCTATTGTTATTTATTTTTATATTTTATATTTTCAAAGTGATTCATATTTTATATTTTCAAAGTTATTCCTGTAGGGCAAATAAATAATACTAATATACATGATGAGATGTGAATAATAATTCTTTTTTGATTATTTATGAGAATTAACTGATAATGGATGCAAAGCCTCTCCCACTGCTTAGTAATTATTAGCTGCTGCTGTTAATATTTCTTTTTATATGTTCAGAGTTATTAATATTTTTAAAGTTAAAAATAAATCATGTGTAAATTTTGAAAAATACCAAACTAGTAAAGAATGAAAAAAAAAATCAGTCATGAGACTAGCAATCACTTAACATTGATCCTACACTCCGTTATATTTTTCCTAAAAATTACAAAATTACAGTGACTGCTAGAGGCAGGTAAATTATCTAATTTATGAATTAATTCTACCTCCTGAGAAATTTGCTAGGTTACCTTGAGTCAGAGTACGGTTTAAAACTACTGACGAAACAAGAAGAAGAAACTTTATAAGTCTGATTATTCCGCTCCTACTATTCAAATTGGGATAAAAAGTTCAACTGGCATTAATTGTGTTTACTTTTTATTTTCTATGGTTTACTTTGACTATCTCAAGCAATTTTGGTTATGCAAAATATATTTTCTCATTTAGAAAAGGGAAGTTGATAAGCTTATCAACCTTTCATATATATTTTGCTGAAAGATCTGTAACATATCTCTGACAGCCTAGTATTTTCATACCTGCATTTCTTGGAGATATTGTGAGTTTGCTTCCAGTCCACCACAATAAAACAAATATTGCAGTAAAGCAAGTCACAGAAATTTTTTGGTTTCCCAGTGTATATAAAAGTTATGTTTATACTGTAGTCTGTTAAGTGTGCAATACCATTATGTCACGGCATCTTCACCAGGAGTAGGTTCCATGTCAAGAAGCTGCTTTCTTTGTTCATCCAGAGAAACAACTCCTCATCCATTCAAGTGTTATGAGATTGCAGCAATTCGGTTATATATTTAGGCTTCACTTCTAATGCTGGTTCTCTTGCTATTTCCACCACATCCGTGGTTACTTGCTCCACTGAAGTCTTGAATGCCTCAGAGTCAACCATGAGGATCAGAATCAGCCTCTTCCATCTTCCAAACTCCTGTTGATGTTGATATTTTGACCTCCTCCCATGAATCACAAAATTCTTAATGGTATCTAGAGTGGTGAATCCTTTCCAAGAGGTTTTCAGTTGACTGCCCAGATCATTGGAGGAATCACTACCTACAAGAGCTGTATCTTACAAAATGTATTTCTTAAATAATAAGACTTGAAAATCAAAATTACTCCTTGAACTGTGTGTTGCAGAAACAACACTAATCATCTGTACATCTCCATCACAGCTCTTCGGCGACCTGGTGCATTGTCAGTGAGCAGTGATGTTACTTTTTTAGGGAGCATGCTAAGAAGGAATGAGTAGTAATATTTTGGAAGGCATCTTTTTTTCTGCGCAGCAGGTCTCAACAATTGGCTTAAAATATTCAGTAAACCATGCTGTAAAAAGATAGGCTGCCATCCAGGCTTTGTTGTTGCATTTATACAGCACAGCAGAATAGATTTAGCATCATTTTTAAGGGCACTAGGATTTTCTGGAATGGTAAATGAGCATTGACTTCAACTTGAAGTCACATTCTTCAGTATTGACACAAGTTGAAGCTACATTAGCTTCAGACTTTTCTTCTGCAGCTTCCTCACCTCTCTCAGCCTTCATAGAATTGAATAGAGTTAGGGCCTTGCTCTGGATTAGGCTTTGGCTTAAGGGAAAGCTATGGCTGGTTTGATGTTCTATCCAGACCATTAAAACTTTCTCTGCATCAGCAATAAGGCATTATGCATTTTTAAAATCTTTCATGTGTTCACTGGGGTAGAACTTTTAATTTCCTTCAAGAACTTTTTATTTGCATTCATAACTTGTCTGACTGTTTAGCACAAGAGGCCTAGCATTCAGACTGTCTTTGGTTTAGACATGCCTTCCTCACAAAACTTAATCATTTCTAGCTTTTCATTTAAAGGGAGAGACATGCACCTCTTCCTTTCACTTAAACACTTAGTGGCGTTTGCAGGGTTTAACTGGCCTAGTTTCAATATTGTTGTGTCTGAGAAAATAAGGAGGTCTGGGGAGTGGTAGATGGGGGAACAACCAAGTGGAGCAGTCAGAATGCACACATTATTGATGAAGTTTGCCGTCTTGTGTGGGTGTGGTTCATTGCAACCCAAAACAGTTTTAGTAGTAACAGCAAAGATCACTCATCACAAATCGCCATGACAGATATAATGAAAAGATGTAGAATATGGTGATGATGGCAGCGGCGGGCCGTCTGGAGGGGTGGCTGCCATCACGCCTGCTACAGCAGGGAGGCATGGCTGAGGCCACACGCTCCAAGCGGCTGGCAGGAACTGGGGACAAGCAGGAGCCCCACCCCTTCTGAGTTGGGGCTGGAGCTCCCTGGGTGCTACTAAATCTGCCCAAGCCACGCTGCAGACCCAGGTACCCCTCTGCTCTTGGACCCTGGAGCAGGCGGGAGCCCTGCCCTCCTGGGTGCAGCTGCAGCTGTCTAAGTTGGGGCTGTGGACCTGGGCTTCCCGCTGCAGGGAGCAGGCAGGAGTCCCAACCCCCCCGGCACAGCTTGCCCAAACTGCGGCTGCAGACCCAGACATCCCTGTACTCTTGGGGGCCTGTGAAGCTTCCCCTGCCCCCTCAGGCTTGGAAGTACCTGCTCCTGCTATCTGGCTTCTCCCTGCTGTTGGCACCTGCTCCAATCTTGGAACAAAGTTGGAGCTGAGCTCGGGTGCTGTCACAGCCTGGCCAGGTGTGCACATGCTCAGGACACTGCTGACACACCAGCCCCCTGCCACCTTGGCATCAGATCCCTTCTGGATTGTGGGCACTGACGAGCATAGGAGGGAAGCCAATGGGTGGCTGAGGGCAGCTCCATGCTGGCCTGCAGGCACCTGTTGGCACCTACACCCTAGGCACCATGAATGGCAGCAGGAGGTAGGTTCCTGGGTAGAAGGAGGAGGGTCTCCAGTGAGGCCCCACCTTCAGGCCAGGAAGGGCCTGAAGGCTGGGGTCCAGGCTGCCAGTTCCACAGACCAGAGTGGGGGGCTGTGGTGCTTTTTCCAGGCTGCCCATGGACCAGTGAGCATGCAATTCCTCTTCTCTGAGGCCCATGTAAGCCCTGGGCTCTGTCAGAGCTGAGCAGATATCAGGACAATCAGCTGCAGAAAGAAGCAACCCATTCCAGAGGCCTCTTCTCTTCTAAGAGCTGGGAAGTTGATGGAACTACTTGCCTGCAGAGAGGAGCAACCCACTCCAGGACCTCCACCCTGCTGAGAGCTTGGAATACACCGAGACAACCAGTTGCAAAGAGGAGCAACCCATTCAAGGGCTTCCTGTCTGCTGAGAGCTAGGAAGACAATGGGATGACCTACCTGCAAAGAGGAACAACCCACTCCAAGGTCTCCTCTCTGCTGAGAGCTGCAGAGTTGACAGGATTACCTACCTGCAGAGAAGAGCTTCCCACTCCAGGGTCTCCTCTCTGCTGGGAGCTGAACACTTGTCAGGACACCCTGCTTGTGGAAGGGAGCTACCTACTGCATGTCTCCTCTGAGCTGTTCTGTTGCTCAGTAAAGCAGCTCTTTATCTTGCTCACCCTCCACTTGTCTGTGTACCTCATTCTTCTAGTTGCAGAACAAGAACTCAGCTCTTTTAGCCCCATTGAATGGCAGGGTTAAAAGAACTGTAACATAAACAGGGCTGAAACATGCCCTTTGCTCACCACATTGCAGGTGAAGAGAAGAAGAGAAGAGCTGCTGCCCATCAGGGAGCCCATATCTGGGAGCTCCCCGTGCCAGGGCTGTGACTCCCTCTTTGGGGCCCTGTGGTTCCTGGCATTTCCAAGCTTCCAGGTGCCACCATGTTCCTCAGTGCCAGATGTGGAAACTGCAGTGCACCTGGTCTACCTGCAGCCTTGCAGAGAGCTGGTGCCCATGCCACACATGGAGCTTCCCACTCTGCTACAGCAGCTGGTGTGTCTGACTGCACAGTGGCTAGACCCCACTCTCACTCACACTCCCCTCATCACTCCATGCCTGACTCGCCCTTGGTAGACATGGGATCCAGGTTGGTAGCGTGAGCCAAGTGCAGCATGCCAGGCCAAGTGGGTGGAATGAATCCAGCAGGCCTGAGCTAAAAACTCAGGCAGAGACACCACCGGCCACAGAGGTTTCCAGCCAGAAAAGCTACATCCCAAGGATCCTGTAGCAGTACGAATTACCAAAATGTGACACAGACATGAAGTGAGCACATGCTGTTGGAAGAATGGTGCTGATAGACTTGCTAATCTTAGAGTTGTCACAAACTGTCCATTCGTAAGGTGGCAGATGAAATTAAGGTTGTTAATAAGCTGACCATGACATAGTGGAAAGTATGCTAGGTTATCCGTGTGGCTCAATATAATTACCAGGGTGCTTAAACAGTAGAGAGTGGCAGAAGAGAAAGTCAGCACATGTGATGTGAGAACAACTTGGCCCACTGTTGCTGGCTTTGAAGATGGAGTAAGGGAGTCACAAGTTAAGGAGTGGCTTCTAGACTTCTAGACAAGGGTGGCTTCTAGAAGCTGGAAAAGGGAGGGAAGCAAATCCTTCCCCATAGGCTCCAGAAAGGAATGCAGCCTAGCAAACATCCTAATTTTAGCCCAGCAAGTCTTCTGATCCCCACAATAGTTGGATAACAATTTTTTTGTTGCTTTAAGCAAAAAAACCCCTCTTTACTTAATAAAAAATGCAATATCTGGGAAGTGCAATAAAATGTGGTATGCCTATAGGTATTTGTTAAGTCTGTTTCCATGTTAATTTGTGTCTCTATAGAATGTAAATTCCACAAGGACAATATCATGTTTGTTTTTGTGTCCCAAGAATAGGTCTTGGCACAGACTGATAAATAAATATTTGTGCAATAGATGAATAGTTGCAGGCAGCCATATTATAAATGCATATTCAATGATTTAGTTCAAATAAAATTTAGCATGTGTCCTTAGATTTACAGTGTTAAAGAACAGTACTTTTAATGTCAAATTTACAACTGTGTTCTACTCCAATCATTTTCTTTCTTTCCTTACTGAATAATCTGAATCTATTTGCTGTATCATAATATCTACATTATTCCTAGGTTTTAACTTTGGAAACATCAGGGATTACCTGTAGTATCCTAAAAGGTTCTTATTTGAATTGTCTAATTTTCACCCACTGGGTGATAATTTCACATATTCAGAGTTGTTCGAAATATAGATGACTCATGTAAAAAATTGTATCTTAAATTTGTTTCTCTGTCCTTTCTTGTTCTCTTTTATTGTCTTTATTATCAGATTTTTCTAAAGCATATACTCTAAAGTTGCCTTAAAATAACAGATCCTATTAAAAAAAAACAGGAGTAGAAAATAATAACTTTTGCTTGCTTTTCTTGTTTTAGTACTGGTTTTTAAAATGCAACATGAAGACATATTTATTGTGTACATAATTCATGCATTTATATTCTTAAAACTTTTTGTTTAAATTTAGAATATTAAACAAATGACAAATATTTTCTATAGTATCAGAGTATATATTTTATTCTGTTTTTAATGTATGTGTTTAAAACACAGTTCTGTTTTACAAATATAAAATGTGAAAGCCAGTGTCAGCTTCTTGGGTTATTATCTCGTTTTGTGTTTATTAACATAGTTTTTATGTTACTAGTATACATTTTAACAATAAAATGTTTTCTATTTTAAAATATGGGTACAGCATAACATTCAGTTAAACATATCTGTTACGGTTCATAAAAATAACATCCACTGAATGTATTCTGTTGATTAACCAAGCATCTCCTCTTTGTCTTTTTGGGTAACAGCATGCTCCTACTTCTCTTTAATTAAATGACCTTACCTTATATTTGTCTTGACTGGCTTCTGTTTACAGAAATTGTAAACCAGTTGAATGCTCTGAGCAGCTTAGATGAAGATCAAGATGACTGCATAAAGCAAGCAAATATGCCTTCAGCTAAATCAGCCAGTTCCTCTGAAGGTCTAAGAGCTTTCCTCCTTTCTTTCTGCTTCTGATTGCCTGTATTTACTGTGACCTGCTACCTCTTGACTTCTGTCTGTACTTAGCTGTCAGTTTTGTCTTTGTGCTTTTCCTTGAATGTTTTCTTTGGTAATTTGTAGTGCACCAACAGGCAACAAGATAACAGAACTTATCTTTAGCAAAGTCTTGTGTCAGGATCCTTGATAGTGGTTTTAAAACATTTTCAAAGTGCAATGTCATATAACATGCTATTTCTTGAGTGTGTTTATATATTATAAATATATTGTTTTTAGAATATTTGCTTACCATAAGCCCATTTCAGTTATTCCTGTTTGGTAGTGATGAATGTTCTTTCTAAAAGTCTATGTCAGCACTTTTTTTATTGGCTCAAATTAAATTGAGATGGAAGTTTCTTTAGTATAGTTCATTATCTGACATAATTTTCAATTAATACTCAAATGTTTGTTTTGTTTTATTTGAAAATGTTGGTATGCTACAAAATACTTCAATGGCATTCTGTCATTGGTAAAATGCTATATACTATTATTTGCAGGTATTATTCGTGTGAATTTTTACCATTTGAAATGTTTCACAAATGATCAATACTTACACTTAACCATAAGAGGAAACTAACCCATATGTTTATTTTCAGAGCTTATCAACAAACTTAACTTTTTGGATGAAGCAGAAAAGGACTTGGCCACCGTGAATTCAAATCCATTTGATGACTCTGATGTTGCAGAATTAAATCCATTTGGAGATCCTGACTCAGAAGGTAGCAAGTTTTTCCTGTCCTTTTAAAGTCTTTGTATAGTCAAGTTGTCTTGAACTGTAAGGGCAGGAAAATATATTCTTAAGAGACTAACAAAAAAAATTATTGTTTATAATGATATTGTGTTCAATACCACTTGGAGTTGATCAGCAATTCTGGGTCACTTCTATGGAATTGCTTTTAAAGAAAAAAGAAAGCCTTACGTAAACATTTACATGGGGCTTTACAAGTCTCATTCATTTGGTCTACCAAGTAAGGTCAGGGATATACTGATTTTGGGGTGGTGGAGGTAGCTTCTCTATATGGATCATTTTCCCTGACACTCAGTCTCATGAGCCCTTCTGACCCTAACTCTGTGTCTCTCTGGCTGAGATTCTCTAGCTGAGAATTAGTAGTGAGAGTGAGTTATGCATGTGAAAACATGGAGCAGAGAGTAGGTTAAGAACTGCTGCTATTATATATATACAGCATACTCGTGAGGTGTAAAACCAGGGATTTTTTTTCCTGAGTCATTTTTCTTATCAAGTAGTTTTGAACTCATAAAGCCTGGCTAAGGGCTGTTGCAGAAGTGAGACTTCTGTTTGATTGAACTCTGTATGCTTAACATAAATACAAGAATGATTAACCACTGTTTACATCTTTTTTGACTGCGTCTGAGAAATCTTCATGAGTTTTAAAGAATTTTGCTACTGCCTGTCATGGTGAAAATGAGGTTTTAGCTTCAGGATTCACTCTGTTATAGCAATATCATTTCATAATTCCTTCTCCTTCTCCTCTTCCTTTACTTTCTCCCTTCTTACCAGACTCCAAATTATTAATAGGAAGTTTGTATTCACAAGTTTTTATTTTGTTTGAAGGCTATATATTATGAACGTATTTTAAATCTTAAAAAGGTTACAGTAGCTAGGCATAGTGGCTCATGCCTATAATCCCAGCACTTTGGGAGGCTGAGGCTGGCGGATCACCTGAGGTCACGAGTTTGCAACCAGCCTGACCAACATAGAGAAACCCCATCTTTACTAAAAATACAACAAGTTAGCCCAGCATGGTGGCGTATGCATGTAATCCCAGCTACTCGAGAGGCTGAGGCAGAAGAATTGCTTGAAACTGGGAGGCAGGGGTTGTGGTGACCAAGATTGCACCACTGCTCTCTAGCCTGGACAACAAGAGCGAAACTCCATCTCAGAAAAAGAAAAAAAAAAGTCAAAATAAATCGCAGAGGCAGTCAACAACTACCTCTTTTCATAGATTAGGAGGCTGAGACCGAGAGAAGTTAAATGATTTGACTTTAGGTAGATGGAAGTGGAGTTGGAGCTAAGATTCTTATCAGGTATCTTCTTTTGACCACACAACTTCTTGATTTTGTACTACATACAATTAAGTATATTGAGTTCAAAAATATTTACAAAATGTTTGAGACATTCAGTATTTGAAATTTCTATTTTAAAATCAAATAAGTTTTCTAAATGTAAGTCTGTTATCAGAGGTATAAAAGAGAGTGGCAGACAACACGTAAGATCATATTTCTATGTAGAAGAGGTAAGCCAGCCTGATTCAGAATCTTTAATTATACCTGTAGAGCCAAACAAATACATGTCAACCAGAGTTCTCTTTAAATATATGCCTATTAGAATCTTTGGAGTAAGTATTTTTTATTATAAAAATATTTTTATAGAAATAATTTATCTTTATTGATTAAAAACTTGCAGCCTCAAAACAGAAGTATTTGGGGAAGAAAAAAATGTGTTGCAATTGTTCAGATGGTTCTTTTTTTGGTTTTACAGCTTCAGTTCTCCTCTTATATTTATGTGCTTGAGTGGCTTTTTTTTTTTTGAGACGGAGTCTCACTCTGTCACCCAGGCTGGAGTGCAGTGGCACACTCTCGGCTCACTGCAACCTCCAACTCCCGGGTTCAAATGTTTCTCCTGCCTCAGCCTCCCGAGTAGCCTGGATTACAGGCGCATGCCACCATATCCAGTTAATTTTTGTATTTTTAGTAGAGACGAGGTTTCATCATGTTGATTGGGATGGTCTCAATCTCATGACCTTGTAATCCACCCACTTTAGCCTCCCAAAGTGCTGGGATTACAGGCGTGAGCCACCACACCTGGCCCTTGAGTGACTTTTTAAGAAAGCTATTAAATGTAGGCTGGGCACAGTGGTTCACACCTGTAATCCTAGAACTTTGGGAGGCCAAGGCGGGTGGATTGTTTGAGACCAGGGGTTTGAGATGAGCCTGGCTGACATGGTGAAACCAATCTCTACTTAATATACAAAAGTTAGCCCAGTGTAGGGCACGCACCTATAATCCCAGATGTTCGGGAGGCTGAGGCAGGAGAATCACTTGAACCCAGGAGACAAAGGTTGCAGTGAGTCAAGATCGTGCCACTGCACCCCAGCCTGGGCGACAGAGTGAGTGAAACTCCAGCTCGGGAAAAGAGAGAGAGAGAGAGAGAGAGAGAGAGACAGAGAAAGGAAGGAAGGAGTCTTCTCTTAAACCCGCCTTTGTTGCCTATTCTAGCATCTTCAAATCTTGCTCTATAGTTTGTATACTTTCTTGCTTTTGGTGTTGTAACTGATGAATTTGCTTGGATTAATTTTTGCAATCCTCTTCCTGAAAGAAAGAAATAAAAACCTTATTTTTATTGACTCATTTTGTCAGTTTCTTAAGCATTTGAGCCCTGATATTTGTTAATACAAAATTGGATAGGAAAAACTTTACAGTCTCTCTTCCCTTATGGAGAAAAGCAAATGCTTAATTTACATGATTTTAAAGATTCTAGTGGTGTTAAGTTTGATTATTATCATGGTATTACAAAAGATACTATTGCTGAGTCTCTTCTTTAATGTAGGCTATGTTTAAATTCATTTCAAGTATTGATTTACTATGATTTTATGACTTCTCTTTCACACTTTTTACTTGCTTCACCATGGTGTACAGAATTTCAGCTCAGAAGTTTTCATTTTGTGTTCTTTTCAACATAAAGACAAATTTTCTGGGCTAACATCTAGAGTATACGTAGTCTGATTTTAAAATATAAAAGTCATTGGCCAGGTGCAGTGGCTCACACCTATAATCCCAGGCCTTTGGGAGGCTGAGGTGGGCAGATCACCTGAGGTCAGGAGTTCAAGACCAGCCTGGCTAACAGGGTGAAACCCCATCTCTACTAAAATTACAAGAAATTAGCCAGGCATGGTGGCATGTGCCTGTAATCCCAGCTACTCGGGAGGCTGAGGCAGGAGAATATCTTGATCCTGGGAGACAGAGGTTGCAGTGAGCCGAGATTGTGCCATTGCACTCCAGCCTGGGCAACAAGAGTGAAACTCTATCTCAAAAAAGTAAAATAAAAGTCATTAATAAATGTCAGTCATAAAATTTTTATAATAATCAGATTAAGTTGTTTGAAATGTCACTTAGGAAACAATTTTTCTTGAGAATTTCAATAACCAATTTCCTGCCTTCCTCTCACAGAATATTTTAGCATTGCATAGTATAATTAAAATTACTTTTAATACACTATGACTTTTGGCTTGCTGAAATTTTTCTACAATTTGATAAAATATTTTTATCAGCAAATCTTAGACAGTTTTATTACAAATTCTTGTTTTGTTTTAAAATGCTAACAAACATAAAAGAAAAAGCCTCATGCTAAGTACTGCTACTATTATAGTAGTTTTGTATTTTGAGTCAGAGTTTTATTTTAAAAGTACCACTGAAGCCGGGCACAGTGGCTCACGCCTGTAATCCCAGCACTTTGGGAGACTGAGGCAGGTGGATCACTTGAGGACAGGAATCCAAGACCAGCCTGACCAACATGGTGAAACCCTGTCTCTACTAAAAATACAAAAATTAACCAGGTGTGGTGGCACATGCCTGTAATCCCAGCTACTCATGAGACTGAGGTGGGAGAATCGCTTGAACTGGGGAGGCAGAGATTGTAGTAAGCCGAGATCGCACTACTGCACTCCAGCCTGGGCAACAGAGTGAAACTGTGTCTCAAAAAATAAAAATAAAAGTACCATCGTTTTCAAATTAAAATTTGAAATAATAAAAGCTAGAAAAACTTGGTATCTCTATCAGCTTACCAGTATTATTATAGTGCTTTCAACCTGAAGATTCTTATGTTATTATTGATCGGATTTAAGTTATATTGAAAAAATATTCTCATTAAAAACTCTAAAGATTTAAGGTCTTTTAGCATACAGAAACCTGTTCTTTGAAAACTTTGGGGAAACAATTTCAGTGGCATGTGAGTATATTTACAACACAGGACAGAATGAATTATCAGATCCCTGAGTGGTCTGTGCTTATGTAAATACCAAAGAACATTTCAGAAATGAGTCAGTTTCCTGTTCTTTTTATTTTATTTTATTTATTTTAGTTTTCTGGGTTTTTTTGAGACAGAGTCTCGCTCTGTTTCCCAGGCTGGAGTTCAGTGGTGCAATCTCAGCTCACTGCAATCTCTGACTCCTGGACTCAAGCGATTCTCCTGCCTCAGCCTTCTCAGTAGCTGGGATTGCAGGCACCCGCCACCGTACTGGGCTAGTTTTTGTATATTAAGTAGAGACAGGGTTTCACCATGTTGGCCAGGCTGGTCTCGAACTCCTTGACCTCAAGTGATCTATCCACCTTGGCCTCCCAAAGTGTTGGGATTACAGGTGGAAGCCACTGTGCCCAGCGTTAAATTTTATTTTTGAATTGAGGTCATGCTCTGTCACCCAGGCTGGAGTGCAGTGGTACAATCATGGCTCACTGCAGCCTTGAACTCTTGGGTTCCAGCCATCCTTCCACTGCAGCCTCCCTAGGAACTGGGACTACAGGTGCACGCCACCACAACCAGCCCATTTCATGTTCTTTTAAAAACAGAAATTTGTTATGTATCAGTTTGTAATGGCAAGCTGGTAGACTATAATAAAAGAATATAATTTTGCACATCTAAGAAAACATTTTCAAAATTGACATATCATAATGTTAATACTGTTAGATACTGCAGAGGATCTCAAGAAACAGTAAAGATCCAAAAATGCCATTTTTGGGAGTACCATTCCTGGAGAAATTGACAGAGGTTTTATATATCACATCTTCTGAACATTAAGAATACTTAACCCCTCTAAAGTATATTATTGTTTTATTATTGCTTTGCACTTTCTCAGCCCCATAGAGCTTATTAATTTAATAGTCATATTTTTGAGAATACTAAACAATATTAGAAAATATCATATGGTATTAATGTGATTTAATTCATCTGCTTTTATTTCATAGAACCGATCACTGAAACAGCTTCACCTAGAAGAACAGAAGACTCTTTTTATAATAACAGCTATAATCCCTTTAAAGAGGTGCAGACTCCACAGTATTTGAACCCATTCGATGAGCCAGAAGCATTTGTGACCATAAAGGATTCTCCTCCCCAGTCTACAAAAAGAAAAAATATAAGACCTGTGGACATGAGCAAGTACCTCTATGCTGATAGTTCTAAAACTGAAGAAGAAGAGTTGGATGAGTAAGTACATTTCATTTTGCTATCATCACAAGTTAGTCTCTATGTTAACTAAAGAGATTCTTTTGTAATGTACCTTTAGATGGGTACAAATCATTAATGTACACTTTATAAGTCAGTATCTAACTCATCCACTATCTGAATGTTTATAGTCTTAAACCTTATTCTCCCAACCTCTTCCAGGTAGGTGTGTGTAGACCCTAAACTAACTAGTGAGGAAGATATATTCCTAGAATCTCTTGTTGGAATTCCAATTGTGTCTTCTCACATAAACTATATTACAAACGGTATTTAGATTTGTTTTTTTTTTTTTGTCAAACTCTAGACATTAAACTTCAGTTGTGTTACAGGTCTGTTGGCAAGGAGAACAAAATAATCATTTGTGGTATTGATGTGATAAGACGACTTGTATAGATATCAAACAATGTAATAATAATATTTCTAAATTAGGGATTATCACAAGCTCAGTATGAATAGACTGTGTAATTAGGGCTGCCGTTTGCCCAAATCTGGAGTGGGGATAAAAAGGGGATGTGTTCATATTGTAATCTGGAGTTACACAGTTCACAGCCCATATGGCTACAGACCATGACCCTAAGTGTGCTTTAAAAGCAGCAGCAAAACCTCCACTTCCAGCCATGATGGGATAACGCAGACTGGATTTAGCCTTTTAAACAACTAAAAACTGGAGTAAGATTATATGAAACAGTAAGATTCAGACACTGGACACAAACAGCACAGGATAATGATCCCTGAGAGAACAGAAACAAAGAAGATGAGCCCTGCAATTATGTAACGTTATTTGTGGGAGAGAGTTTCTAAATGCAGTTCAGAGAGAAAAAAATGCAGACAGATCCCAGTAATCACCCTGAATTAAGGAGACAGAGTTTGGACTTGGGAGTACTGAGGTGACTAGAATTTGTATGTCCACAAAGACTTCTACGTAAATATTTTAACATCTTTATTGATTATAATAACAAAATGGGAACAATTCAAATATCTGTCAACAGGCAAATGGATAAATAAATTGTGGCATATCCATACAATGCAGTACTACTCAGTAATAAAGAGGAACAAACTATTGGTAAATTGCAAGATCATTACGCTGAGTGAAAGAAGACAGACCGGAAAATAGTATACTGTGTGATACCATTTATTTTAAACTCTAGAACATGCAAACAATCTATAGTGAGAAAAAGCAGATCAGTAGTTGTTTACAATCAGAACTGGAGTGAGGAAGAGGTTAAAAAGGGGCACCCAGGAGACTTTTGGAAGGACTGGAAATGTTTGTTATCTTGATTTGTGCTGATGGTTTCACACTTGCATGCATGCATAAAAAATACTGATTAAATTTTATTTTCAAGTGTCAGCCGTTTATTGTTTATTGTTTATGCCTAAATAAAGCTGTTTTAAAAAGAACAACAATCTTTAACTTTAATAACAGAAATATTATATCACATGAGTGATTTCCAGCTTGGAATTCTTGGGCCTTTAGGTCTATTTGATGTAAATAATTGGTGTGTGACTGGAGAGATCTTTAAAATATTTAATAATAAGTAATATAATTATATGATAAATATTAATAATTATATGATCACTTGTGAGGCTATATGAGTCTTTGCTTTCCTTGGAAATACATAAACTTTTGTGTATTAACATTATTTAGAACTTGGGAAAAATAGTTATTTCTTTAAAAATGCAGCTTGAAAATATTTCAAAATACTGTATATGTGGGTTGAGAGGGGAATAATAATAAGGCTCCTTTGAATCATGAAAGTTTGGGGTAATTGCTTTGTGCAAAGGGAGAGATGTTATCTCTCTACTGTGCATTGGTTAGCTCTTATTTTGAGCACTATTTGTCTACTAGTTGTTGTATTTTATAAGGGGCATTGGTGATTCAGAATGTTAACAAAGTAGAGAAAAAGTCATTAAAGTGTTCAGAAACCACATCAAATAAACAATGATTGAGAGTACAGGGATCGTTTGATTTTTAAAAGAGATAATTTAAGGGAACTGTAATAACTAACTTCAAATATTTTGAGACTAGATGGGTGTGGTGACCCACACCTGTAATCCCAACACTTTGGGAGGCCAAGACAGGTGGATCACCTGAGGTCAGGAGATCGAGACCAGCCTGACCAACATGGTGAGACCCCCTCTCTACTGAAAATACAAAATTAGCCAGGTGTAGTGGCAGGTGCCTGTAATCCCAGCTACTCAGGAGGCTGAGGTGGGAGAATCACTTGAATCTGGGAGGCAGAGGTTGCAGTGAGCCCAGACCATGCCACTGCACTCCAGCCTGGGACTACAGAGCAAGACTCCATCTCAAAAAAAAAAAAAAAAAAAAGATTTTGAGACTTTTATTTGAAAGAGTGAGAAAATTGACTTGTTTTCTATTGCTCTGGAGTTGTGTTTCTCATCTTTTCCACATTTTATAACATGTGCTACATGCTTCCTGGGAATGGCTAGGTTTTGATAAAACCTAAAAAGGTTCTAATCTCTAAAAGTCTCAGAATTACACCATAATAATCATCTGATTCTAAACCCAAACCCAGGTTGACATCTTATTACTAATTAATAACTATATGGGGAGTTGAAAAGTTGGCCTAACACTTGGTAAAGTTATTATATTTGTTTTCTTTGAAATAGCTAATATGTGATTGAAATAAAATTTCTCATGGGTGGTGTAGGTGCTGAGTAATAGCCACACACCTAGAATATTTGAATGTAAATGCAAACTTTAAGTACAGGCATTCAGGTATTCCAAAATACATGAGTATTACACAACACACTCACACCTGCTCTCTTATTAACAAATTAAAGAGACATCTAATGTTTGCTTAAACTTTTTAAATGCCTTAATAAAAACTAAAATCAGAATCACTGGGTGTTTCCTTTTGGCCATTCTTTTTCCACATGAAAGTCACAGTCTTTACAAGTTTCTCATGAATAAAGAGCGTTCTAACTTGCTCAATCATCTGGGGTTACCAGAGGGAGTCTGTAAATACTCTAGCTTCTTTATTTTGTAGAAATATACACACAAGTTCTAAAGATTGCACATAAGCTAATGTGCAAGTCCAGGAAGAACTCTGTTTGTATTAATTACTTGTTTGGTATTTATCATCTTTTCTCTGCAAAAATTTATAGGTTCAATGTCAGTAGCAGAAATCTTCCAAAATTCGTTCTTACTTCAATAATAAACTTATGACCTTTCATCAAGCAAAAAACCTATATGACTCATCTTCCATTACCAAATTCTTCCTGTATACTCTATGACATTAAACTATCACAAATAAATAGTACGGAATCCTTTGATGTGTGGAATTACCTTTAGTATCCCAGCATATCCATAAGCACAAAGAGAAAGTATTCATCCTTCCTTGCCTTTTAGGACGTGTCCTTTACACTTAACAACTGCATGGGTTTCTCAGTTACTTATATTTGGGGGGTAATTCAACTCTTCTAGTTTATATAGTAAAAATGAAAACCAATAAACCAATATTATTTTTTCAGAACTTTTATGAAGTGACTTTTGAGGCCTAGCATGCAGTCATTTCTGGTATGGTTTTGTGTCAGTTTCCCAGTGAAACCTTTCATTGAATTTTATTCAGGGAAGCTACATGCCCATTTTAATAACTTGGAGTTTGTTTTTCCAAAGAAACATAGATATCAAGGTGAGAGGAAGAGACTCTTCCTTAGCTTCATTTTGTATTATTTTTCCAGTATGTTTAAATTAATCCTGAACCAACTTTGGTTTTTCTCTCTATAATTCATTTTTCTTGATGAATTGTTTTCTAAACAATAAATAATGTCATTTAAAATTATTCTGTCCAATTTTCTCCTTAATATAACCAGTGAATTTTCAACTTACAATGAGTTAGTGATATAACTAATTTATTACTCAAATATACAATACCGAGATAAAAATAATTGTCTCTTAGAGTGATGCATAAAGTTCTGAAATAGATTTTTCAAATCATAGGTGATCAACAGATTGTAAAAAGTCCCAATTCTGTAAATATTTTTTCTTTGCTTACATTTATTTATATTTAAAATATATTAATCAGCAAGTATGTAACTTGTCATTGTAAAGAAAGGGATAAGTGTTTGCACAGTACTATCTCTGTACAGCTACTATTCCTGTTCATTTTCATAGCACTTAAAAAAATTGATATGTGCTTCACATAACATGAAATTATACAGTTTAAAATGTACATGTCAGTGACTTTTAGTATGTTCACTATATTGTTATGCTATTACCACTATCTAATACCAGGATGTTTTCATCACCACAAAAAGAAACCTCATACCTATTACCATTTAGTCCCAATTCCCCACTTCCTTCATTCTCTGGCTACCACTAATCTGCTTTTTTTTTCTGTGAATTTGACTATTCTGGACATTTTACCTAAATGGAAATATTTCCTGTTCATTCTTGAAAAGTAAGGAATTGAATTTAAGTTAGGGATCTCTGATCTAGAAAGGGAAAAGGACCATTCAAAACTTTCGTAAGTAGAGACTTCTTGTCCTTATTCTGATTTAGTGCCTAACCAGTAGTGGTGTCAGCACACTGTTGTCTCAGAGGTGAATTACAAGTGTGTAGAGATATTAATTTTCTTAGTCCTAAAGTACTTGGCAAATGCAAGTGTTAAACACTCTGAAGAGAGGCACTCTTAGCTTAGACTACACAGGAATTCCTCAGATGAAACTCTGAACTCACAATATAGAATTACAAAACACACAAGGAAACAGTTTACTAAGAGGAAGAGTCAGGAGACAAAAGAAATAGTAGGATTATACATGCAAGAACTTCAAATACTAGATTTGTCAGATAGAGACTATAAAATAAGTATGTTTAAATGATTAGTAACTCAAATCTTTGTAACTGAGGTATCATGCACACAGATATATGAAGAAATACACTTATTAAAATTAAAAATTCCTGGAGAATTGAATATTAGACATGAAGAAAAAATGAACTGGATCAGAGATGTGAGAGAGTTATCTAGAATATAGCAGAAGAATAAAGATTTATAAAAATGGAAAGGCTAGGAAACCTGACAAGTAGTTGTTCAACATAGATATAAGATATTTCAAAGAGAACAGAGAAAATACAGAAGTGGCTATCAAAGAGATAAAGGCAGATAATTTTTCAGAACCAATAAAACACATGACTCTTCAGACTCAGGAAATACAAAGAGTCTGAAACAGAATAAATCAAAAGAAATCCACACCTAGACATGTCATAGGTGTCAAAATTGCTCAAACCAGAAATAAAGAGAAGATCTTAACAACTACATAGAAAAGATGACTTACAAAGGAGCAACGTTAGGCTGACAGTGGATTAATATCTTCAAAACCCTGAGATAGAATAACTGACGACTAGAATTCTCTACCCAGCTAAACTATCACTTAAATGTAAGGCTGAAATAAAGACATTTTCAAAGCCTAGGAGAATTTACTATAAGCAGAACCTTGCTGATTGAACCACTAAAACATGTTCCATAATGAGGGGAGAATTTAACATAGAAGAAAAGATGAAATACAAGAAAGTGTAACAGAGCTCAAGCATAAAAAAGAAATCAAATCGAGATTTTTACATCTTCCTTTTCCTTGGGTATGGAAAATATACAGGATTTATTATTTTTAATATTTAACATTTTTCTAAGTTTCTATATATAATAGTTTGAGCTGAATGTGACCTTGTATTAAATATTTTTAAGTACTTTTTAAAGCCAAATTTTAAAAACTCTGGATAAAAATGGACCAAAAGATTAACAGTCATTATTTCCAAATTCTGGGTTATCACTGGTTTGGGTTTTATTTGAAAAAAGAAATTTTAGTTTTCAGTGCACGTTTATTATTTTACTTGTAAATGAACTATTTTTTGAGAGACATCTAACAATAATTCTTCTTTCACTTAGATCAAACCCTTTTTATGAACCTAAATCAACTCCTTCTCCAAGTAATTTGGTAAATCCTATTCAAGAACTGGAAACTGAAAGGCGAGTGAAAAGAAAGGCCCCGGCTCCACCAGTCCTTTCACCAAAAACAGGAGGAGTAAATGAAAACACAGTTTCTGCAGGAAAAGATCTCTCTACTTCTCCTAAGGTAGGATTTTATTCATAGTAAAACATGTATTAATATTTGCTCTTTTCTCCCCATGCCATTTAATTTAAATTAAGAAAAGACATTTTTGGCTATTTTTGATGATTTAAAAATAATATCCAAGAAAATCGATTTTACTGCAACACTGCATTTATGTTTGTGAGCCCATAAGTTTACAGTACAGTATGGATTGGATGGTTTGGGTTAAGATTGTTTTTAAAATGCTGTTTTGAAATGAGAGGAAGAAAGGTCTTATAATTGTAAGACTAGTGCTTTAAAGAAAGGATACTCTATAACTATCAGAGAGCTTCAGCAGACAGGTCCCTGCTGATGCATACCCACCCACCGCCTCCCCCACAGCACTTTGATGGCATATGTGCATGTGCACACAGACCTCACCACCCTGTTGTCACTGATGGGCTTGTGCACGGACCTTGTGACTACCACCCTGACCCTACCATTCCCCCCTCAGTGGACACATATGTGCACCCTGCCACCCCGCCATTGCTGGTGTAAGCATATGCACACAGACCCTGCCACCCTGCCCCCGCCAGCATGTAGGCACTGCTGCCCCATCCCTGCTGGTGTATGCGTACCACACTTCATTGCCGCCACTGGTGCAAGTGCACGTGCACAGTCCCCACTGCCCATGGGCATGAACCCCACTGCAACCACCCCGATGAAATGCTTTTGCCAGCACCCCACATCAGAGTGATCTTGCCAGCAGACTGGGAATATCTCAGCCCCTCGAGCACAGCAGTTGCTTAACCTTGAGGCCCCAGATAACAAAGCTGTGGGTCTGGTACCAGGCCCTCAGGGTTAAAGCATGCAACCCACGAATGCTGAGAGAGCCTTGGCCCCTTGAAATAATCCAGAAACAAAGCCAGTCATCTGAACACAACGTATACCATAGTCAAACCTTCAATGACATCAAATAATGTAAAAGTAAAAAATTGCATCCAAAGGACAGCAGCCTCAAAGATTAAAGGAACATCAGCCGACACAGATGAGAAAGAGCCGGTGCAAGAACTCTGGCAACTCAAAAACCCAGTGTCTTCTTACCTCAAAACAATCACACTGGCTCCCCAGCAATGATACTTAACCAGACTGAAATGGCTAAAATGACACACATAGAATTCAGAATCTGGATAGCCATAGGGATCATCAAAATTCAGGAGAAAGTTGAAATGTAATCCAGGGAATCCAATAAAATGATACAAGAGCTGAAAAATGAAATAGTCATTTTAGGAAAGAACCAAATTTATCTGATAGAGCTGAAAAACTCACTACAAGGATTTCATAATACAATCGGAAGTATTAACAGCAGAATAGACCAAGCTGAGGAAAGACTCTCAGAGCTTGGAGACCAATTCTTCTAAACAGCTTAGTCAGACAAAAATAAAGAAAAAAAAAAAGAATGAACTAATAAAACCCTTAAGAAATATGAGATTATGTAAAGAAACCAAACCGACTACTCATTGGCATCCCTGAAACAGAGGGAGAGAGAGCAAGCAACTTGGAAAACATATTCAAGGATATTGTCCGTGAAAATTTCCCCATCCTTGCTAGAGAGGTCAACGTTCAAATGGAGGAAATTCAGAGAACCCCTGTGAGATTCTATATAAGATGACCATCCCTAAGTCATATGGTCATCAGATTCTCCCAGATCCAAGTGAAAGAAAAAAATATTAAAGGCAGTTAGAGAGAAAGGGCAGGTCATCTATAACAGGAACTCCACCAGGCTAACCACAGACCTTTCAACAGAAACCCTACAAGCAAGAAGAGGTTGGTAGCCTATATTCAACATTCATAAAGAAAAGAAATCCCAACCAAGAATTTTCATATCCAGCCAAACTAAACTTCATACGATAAGAATAAATAAATTTCTTTTCAGAAAAGCAAATGCTAAGGGAATTTGTTACCACAGACCTGCCTTACAGGAGGTCCTTAAGGGAGTGCTAAACATAGAAACCAAAGATAATTATTGGCCACCACAAAAACACAGCTAAATACATAGACCATTGTATTAGTCTGTTCTCACACTACTATAAAAAACTACCCAAGATGGGGTAATTTATTTTAAAATGAGGTTAAATTGACTCACAGTTCTGCAGGCTGAATAGGAGACAAGGCTAGGGAGGCCTCAGGACACTTAAAATCATGGCAGAAAGCAAAGGGGAAGCCAGCATGTCTTACATGGTGGGGGCAGAAGGAAGAGAGAGAAAAGGGGGAAGTGCTACACACATTCAAATAACCAGATCTCATGAGAACTCACTCAGTATCATAAGAACAGCAAGGGGAAATCTGCCTCATAATCCAATCACATCCCACCAGGCCCCTCCTCCAACACTGGGAATTACAATTTGACATAAGATTTGGGTGGAGGCACAGAGTCAAACCATATCAACCATGGACACTATAAAGCATCTACACAATCAAGTCTATATAACAATTAGCTAACAGCACAATGATAGAATCAAATCCACATATGACAGTATTAACCTTGAATGTAAAATATCAAATCTGCCATTGTGTGCCCCACTTAAAAGGCACAGAATAGTAGGTTGGATAAAGAAGACCCAACTGTATGCTGTCTTTAAGAGACCCATTTCACATGCATTGACACCCATAGGCTCAAAGTAAAGGGATAGAGAAAAATCTGCCAAGCAAACGGAAAAGGGCCAAAAAGAGGACAGGTTGCTATTTCTAATGCTAGACACAGACTTTAAGCCAACAAAGATCAAAAAACACAAAGAAGGCCATTACATAATAGTAAGGGGTTCAATTCAATAAGAAGACTTAGCTATTCTAAATAATATACACCCAACACTGGAGCACCCAGATTCATAAAACACATTCTTAGGGACCTATAAAGAGACTTAGATAACTACACAATAATAATTGGAGCCTTCAACACCCCACTGACAGTATCACCCAGGCAGAAAACTAATAAAGATACTCAGAACCTAAACGTGACACTTAACTGAATGGACCTAACAGACATCTACAGAACACTCTGACCGACAACAGAATATACTTATTTTCATCTGCACGTGACACATACTCCAAAATCAACCACATGCTCAGTCATAACACAATTCTCAACAAATTCAGTATAACTGAAATCATACTAACCATACCTTCAGACGACAGCACAATAAAAACGGAAATCAATTCTAAGACCATCTCTCAAAACCATGTTGGAAATTAACCTGCTCCTGAATGACTTTTGGGTAAACAAATAAGGCAGAAATCAAGAAATTCTTTGAAACAAATGAAAACAAAAATACAACAAACCAGAATCTCTGGGACACAGCTAAAGCAGTATTAAGAGGAAAGCTTGTAACACCAAGTGCCCACATTAAAAAGTTAGAAAGATCTCAAATTAACAACCTTGTACTACACCTAGAGGAACTAGGGAATCAAGAACAAACCAACACAAAGCTAGCAGAAGATGACAACCAAAATCAGAGCTGAAGTCTATGAAATTGAGGCTTGAAAAACAGTACATAAAGATCAGTGAACCCAAAAGTTGGTTTTTTGAAAAAATAAATAAGATTGACAGACTGCTCATTAGGCTAATAAAGAAAAAAGAGAAGATTCAAATACATATCAGAAATGACAAAGGAGACATTACCACCAACCCCACAGAAATAGGAAAAACATTCAGAGACTATTATGACTCCCTCTATGCACAGAAACTGGAAAACCTACAAGATATGACTAAATTACTGGAAACACACAACCTCCCAAGACTGAACCAGGAAGAAATTGAAACTCTGAACAGACCAATAGTAAGATCTGAAGTTGAATCACTAATAAAAAACCTACCAAAAAGAAAAAGCCCTGGACTAGACAGATTCATGACTGAATTCTACCAGACGTATAAAGAAGAGCTGATAACCAATCCTACTGAAACTTTCCAAAAAAATAAGATGAGGGACTCCTCTCTAACTAATTATGTGAGACCAGCACCTTTACAAAACCTGGCAAAGACACAACAAAAAAGGAAAACTTCAGACCAATATCCTTTGATGAATGTGGATGCAAAAATTCTTAACAAAAATACTAGAAAACTAAACCCAGCAGCACATCAAAATGCTAACCCACCATGATCAAGGAGGTTTCATTCCTGTGATGTAAGGTTGGTCCAAAATATGTAAATCATTAAATGTGATTCATCACATAAACAGAACTAAAGACAAAAACTACATGTTTTTGGCTGGGCACAGTGGCTCACACCTGTAATCCTAGCACTTTGGGAGACTGAGGCGGGTGGATCACCTGAGATCCTGAGTTTGAGACCAGCCTGGCCAAAATGGTGAAATTGAAATTTCACTGTCTCTATTAAAAATACAAAAATTAGCCAGGTGTGGTGGGCGCCTATAGTCCCAGCTATTTGGGAGTCTGAGGCAAGAGAATCGCTTGAACCCAGAAGGCGGAGGTTGCAGTGACCCAAGATTGCATCACTCCAGCCTGGGTGACAGGATGAGACTCTGTCTCAAAAAAACCCAAAAAACTACATGTTTATCTGATTAGATGCAGAAAAAGCTATCAATAAATTTTAACATCCCTTCATGTTAAAAACCCTTAACAAACTAGGTATTAAAGGAACATGCCTCAAAATATTAAGAGCCATCTGTAACAGTCCTGCAGTTAACACCATACTGAATGGGCAAAAGCTGGAAGTATTCCCCTTGAGGACCAGAAAAAGACAAGGATGCCCACTGTCACCACTCCTATTCAACTTAGTACTGGAAGTCCTAGCCAGAGCATTCACACAAGAGAAAGAAATAGAAACAATCCAAATAGGAAGAGAAGTCAAACAATCACTTTTCCTAAATGGTATGATTTTATATTGAGAAAACCTCATAGTTTCTGCCCCAAAGCTCCTAGATCCAATAAACAACTTCAGCAAGATTTCAGGATACAAAATTAATGTACAAAAATCAATATCATTTCTATACACCTACAAGTCTGTATGACATCCAAGCTGAAAGCCAAATTAAGAACACAATCCTATTCACAATACACACACACACACACACACACACACACACACACACACAGCCTATGAATACAGCTAACCAGGGAGAAGAAAGATCTCTATAATGAGAATTACAAAACACTGTTGAAAGAAATCAGGATGACAAAAACAAGTGCAAAAACATTATATGCTCATGGATAGGAAAAATCAATATTAAAATGGCCTATTGCCAAAAGCAATTTGCAGATTCAATGCTATTTGTATCAAAATTACCAACTAATTTTTCACAAAATTAGAAAAAAAAAAACTATTCCAAAATTCATGTGGAATAACAACAACAAATAGCCTGAATAGCCAGTGCAATCCTAAGCCAAAAGAACAAAGCTTGAGGCATCACGCTATCTGACTTTAGACTATACTAGAAGGGTACAGTAATCAGAACAGCATGGTACTGGTAGACACACAGAACAATGGAACAGTTTAGAGAACTCAAATAAAGCCACACATCTATAACCATCTGATCTTTGAGAACGTTGACAAAAACAAGCAATGGGGAAAGGATTCATTATTCAACAAGTGGTGCCAGGTTAACTGGATAGCCATGTACAGAAGATTGAAACTGGACCCCTTCCTTTCACCACATACAAAAATTAACTCAAGATGCATTAAAGACTTAAATGTAAAACCTAAAACTATAAAAACCCTAGAAGAAAGCCTAGGAAATACCATTATGTGATATTGGCCCTGATGAAGATTTCATGACAAAAACTCCAATAGCAATTGTGAAAAAAAAAAAAAAAAAAAAGAAAATTGATAAATGAGACCTAGTCAAACTAAAGAGCTTCTGCACAGCAAGGACTTCATGTCTAAAACACCAAAAGCAATGGCAACAGAAGCCAAAATTGACAAATGAGATCTAATTAAACTAAAGAGCTTCTGCACAGCAAAAGAAACTACCATCAGAGTGAACAGGCAACCTACAGAATGGGAGAAAATTTTTGCAGTCTACTCATATCTGACAAAGGGCTAATATCCAGAACCTACAAAGAACTCAAACAAATTTACAAGAAATAAACAAACAACCCCATCAAAAAGTGGGTAAAGGATATGAACAGACATTTCTCAAAAGAAGACATTTATGCAACCAACAGACAAATGAAAAAATGCTCATCATCACTCTCCATCAGAGAAATGTAAATCAAAACCACAATGAGATACCATCTCACACCAGTTAGAATGGCAGTCATTAAAAAGTCAGGAAGCAACAGGTGCTGGAGAGGATGTGGAGAAATAGGAACACTTTTACACTGTTGGTGGGACTGTAAACTAGTTCAACCATTGTGGAAGACAGTGTGGCGATTCCTCAAGGATCTAGAACTAGAAATACCGTTTGACCCAGTCATCCCATTACTGGGTATATACCCAAAGGATTATAAATCATGCTGCTATAAAGACACATGCACACGTATGTTCATTGTGGCACTATTCACAACAGCAAAGACTTGGAACCAACCCAAATATCCATCAGTGACAGACTGGATTAAGAAAATGTGGCATATATACACCATGGAATACTATGCAGCCATGAAAAAGGATGAGTTCATGTCCTTTGTAGGGACGTGGATGAAGCTGGAAACCATCATTCTCAGCAAACTATCACAAGAACAGAAAACCAAACACAGCATGTTCTCACTCATAGGTGGGAATTGAACAATGAGATCACCTGGACTCTGGAAGGGGAACACCATACACCGGGGCCTGTTGTGGTAGGGGGAGTGGGGAGGTATAGCATTAGGAGATATACCTAATGTAAATGATAAGTTAATGGGTACAGCACACCAACTTGGCACATATATACATATGTAACAAACCTGCACATTGTGCACATGTACCCTAGAACATAAAGTATAATAGAAAATAATAATAATAAAAAAGGAAGAAAAACAAAACAAAAAACAAACAAAAAAACAGAAAACAAAAACTCTCGCCAGAGTAAACAGACAATCTATAGAATTGGAGAAAATATTTTCCAACTATGTATCTGAGAAAGGTCTAATATCCAAAATCTATACGTAACTTAAATTAACAAGCAAAAAACAACCAAGCAACCCCATTAAAAAATGAACAAAGAACATGAAAACACACTTCCCAAAAGAATGCCTACATGTGGCCATCTGGTATATGAGAAAAAAATGCTCAACATCAGTAATCTTTTGAGAGATGCATATCAAAACCACGATGAGATACTGTCTCATACCAGGCAGAATGGCTATCACTAAAAAGTCAAAAAATAACAGTTGCTGGTGAGGTTGCAGAGAAAAGGGAATACTTATACACTGCTGGTGGGAATGTGAAATAGTTCAGCCACTATGGAAAACAATTTGGAGATTTCCCAAAGAACTTAAAACAGATATACCATTCCATCCAGCAATCCCATTACTAGGTATATACCCAAAGGAATGTAACTTGTTCTACAGTAAAGACACATGCATGCGTATGTTTATCACAGCACTAATCACAATAGAAAACACACTGGATCAACCTACATTGCCCATCAGCAGTAGACCAAATAATGAAAATGTGATACATATATACCATGGAATACTACACAGCCATAAAAAAGAACAAAATCATGTTCTTTGCAGCACATGGATGGAGCTGGAGGCCGTTATCCTAAACAAATTAACACAGGAACGGAAAACCAAATACTGCATGTTCTCACTTATAAGTAGGAGCTAAACATTTAGTACACATGGACACAAAGAAGGGAACAATAAACACTGGGGCCTGCTTGTGGGTAGAGGGTGGGAGGAGGGTGAGAATCAAAACTGTACCTACTGGATGCTGTGTTTTTTACTTGGGTGATGAAATAATCTATACACCAATCCCCCATGACATGCAATTTACTCATGTAATAAACCTGCACATGTATGTCCTGAACCTGTAATACAAGTTGGAAAGGAAAAACAGACAAAAAAAGAAAGAAGGAAAGGAAAGGGGAAAGGAAAGAGGAAAGGAAAGGGGAAAGGAGAGAGGAAAGGAAAGGAGCTCTAAAGCAGCTAGGCATGAGAGACAGCTTTATACTAATATAGAGGAAGAAATCTAAATCATCCTTTGACAAATGAACTGGAAAGATTAAGGCTCAGTCCAGGTAAATGTTTTATTGAAGAATTTCAATTTTGTCACTTTGATTTATGTCAAGGTATAATTTTGGATTGTCACTCTTTTTTAGAAATTTTAATATGTGATGACTACATGGAAAGGTAAAACACCTTTGGAACAAAACCTAAAGCTATTGAACGATTCCGTTGTAAATAATATAGTGTCTTCTGTGTGTTGGTCTTAGCAAATTTTTTAGGTAAATAACTTTTGCCTATCTAGTCATGGGTGTGTTGTTACCACTGTATTAGGTTATTTAATTTTTGTAGGTAGTAATGTTAAAAATGAGATTAACTTGATCTCAGAGGGATAAAGAAAAAATTACAAGTCCCCCACCTCCTGCCAGTAGAGAAAGGATTGGAACCTAGCATTTCCATTAATATTTTATGATGTTGGAACCATACTCTACTCAGGTACCTGGGCTTCTATTTTTCTCAAGGACATTGAAATTCAGTAGTTTCTTTTGAGTAGACAATTTTTCATTTCATTCTGTGGCTTTTGTTAAATGCCAGACTTCTGAAATACTTCATTTTATTTGTTTTCCTGTATAGAGGGAGAGTTTGTTCACTGAGTTCCTCATTCAGCCATTCCATAAGTCAATCTCCAGGTGTTTGTTTTTATATCAAGTGTTTTTTTTTTTTTTTTTTTTTTAACCCAATGACTTAAATTCTGTCTTGCTGGGTTGTGCTAGAGAAAGAGGGAAAAACACTAAATGAAAGGAGCAGATGATAGAAATATAAGGCAAAAGGAGATGGCCAATTCCAGTATCCATAAGAGCAAAAATAAACAGTGACTGGGACACTAGCCAGAATCAAGAAACTTTAGGTTCCTTATCCATTCTGACCATAAAGAATACCTAAACCTATCACTTGTTTCTCTGAATCTGTAGTCCCTCATTGCTTGCTTCCTATACCATCCCTCTTTATTCCGTCAGGTGTTTGGAGCTAATTAAGCGTTCCTAATCTCTCTATAGAGGAAAGGAAATAGGCTGGGTGCGGTGGCTCACACCTGTAATCCTGGCACTTTAGGAGGCCAAGGCAGGCAGATCACTTGAGGTTGGGAGTTTGAGACCAGCCTGACCAACATGGAGAAACGTCGTCTTTACTAACAATACCAAATTAGCCAGGTGTGGTGGCGCATGCCTATAATTCCAGCTACTCAGGAGGCTGAGGCAGGAGAATCGGAGGTTGTGGTGAGCCAAGATGGCGCCATTGCACTCCAGCCTGGGCAACAAGAGTGAAACTCCGTCTCAAAAAAAAAAAAAAGAAAAAGAAAAAAGAAAGGAAACGAACTTAACTGTGCCTATTGTATGCCGGGCAATATTTTGTTTCCTCACTTGATCCATAGAGCAACTGAGGATACACACACACTATACATATACACACACACATATACATATACACACATGCACATATGTACAATCTATACCATTATCTCTGTTTTACATATGAGAAACTGAACCTTGAATAAGTAATTTGCTCAAAATGATAAAAGTGAGTAGTGACACAGGATTAAAATTCAGGTTCATTATGTGCAAAACCCATGCTTTTCTTACTGTGTCATGCTGTCTCTAGAGAGAGGTATTTCTGGTTCAAAGTTGGAACTCTAAATACGTTTTTCCATAGAACTTATATGGTGATTAAGTTTTCTTATAGCAAAGTATGTGTTAGCTATGTGAATAGCTATTTTTACATTATTTTGAAGGTAATGTTTCATTGCAGACACATTGTGGAGTAAATGATGTTTATGGGAAAGACTGAGCAGTTTAGCACCTTGCTTCTCTTGGAAAATGCCTCATTATGCTCAGACATAGACATTAGAGACACAGTCATATCCACAGTAACCTTTTGTTGATCTGAAAGTTAGTTTGGATAAGACACCTGGTAGTTTGGATAAGATACCTGGTGAAACCCAACTGAAAAATTAATGCTAAAAAAGACTAGCCGTCTATAGTCCCAGCTACTCATATTGAGGCTGGAAGATTGCTTGAGCCCAGAGATTGAGATCCCATCTCTTAAAATAATAGTAATAATAGACTGCCGGCCAGGCACAGTGGCTCATGCTTGTAATATCAGCAGTTTGGGAGGCCGAGGCAGGAGGATTGCTTGAGCCCAGGAATTAGAGACCAGCTTGGGCAATATAGTGAGACCCTGTTTCTACAAAAAATTAAAATAAAAACATTAGCTGGGCGTCGTGGCTCACGCCTGTATTCCCACTTACTTGGGAGGCTAAGGTGGGAGGATCACTAGAGCCTGGGAGGTAGAGGCTGAAGTGAGCCGTAATGTGTCACTGCACTCCAGCCTGTATGGCAGAGTGAAACACGGTAACCTAATAAAAAAAATTAATAATAGACTGCTGATACATTATTAAGTAAAAAAAAAGTGCCTAACAGAATATAGTGTGTATTTAAAATGTTATTCTGTGTGTATAAAAGTGTTGCTCACATCTGTGTATATAAAAAACAAAAAAGCTTAAGAGAAAAGATCAATGTTTAGAGAAGTACACTGACATTAAACATGCAACTATCCAGTAAAATAAGTTAGTTCCAGTGATGACTGACCATCTTTTACTGACTATGAATATAAATTAATGAATATGCAAGCAACTAGATAAAATTCATGCACTTAATACAATATGCAATTTAAGTTATTAGGAAAAATTTAGGAACATAAATGAAATTGTTCCCAGATACATCTGCTAAAGTATGCTATTAAAATACTATATGATCTAGTTCCATAAAAATCATAATATAAACAGCCCATTATTGACAATAAAAAATTGAAATAAATTAAACTTACAGTTTTGTGATTGCATAGAAAAGAGCCCCATGGTACATTCCATGATGAAGTGAGCCTGGTCAAGTGGAGAAGGGCTCCCTCAAAGATCTTGAGTGGCAGAGCTCCAGTGATTGACAGCAATACTACTGTCTACTTGCTCCCTCTCTGAAAATGGAAACCCTATTTATATATCTTATGGCTCAGCTAAATAACTGAAGTCTTCAGTCATATTGTTGCTTCTTTCTAGAAAGTTCTAATTAAGACTGAAGGTTTTCACTTGGATGTTTTCGAACTTGAGTAGACTACAGAAACTGTGGAAAACTCAAGGTAAACTCAAAGTAACTCATAGCAGTCTTACTGATGACTTACTCCCAGGAGCAAATTCAAACCACAAAGCAAGCACCCTTTTCAGCTTTTGCACATAATGGCTTCCTTCTAGAAAGTTGTTTACCTCGATTTCTGTGTAAAACTGTGCAGAATGGTGTCTAAGGGCCATTCTTGCTGAAAAAACAGTAAACACACAATCAATATGTTAATTTCCTATCATATGTAAATTGAAAATGTCAAACCTTTCAAGGAATATTATAAAAAGAATGAGAATCAAATGTAATTTAGTAAAATAATAAACACACAGTTTTTAAAAGAAAATTTAAAATGCCAAGAATGTTCGGTGACAGCTAGGAAAAACAAAGGGTAATCTTATTTTACCTGTAAATTTTTTACTTACTGTCATACCCTGTTCCTCAATACTACGGAATAAATGGTATGCTCCTATATATATTAGCTGTTCTATTGGTTAGTATTTTTTTTTTAGTTATGAGTAATAAAAACAAGATATGTATTTGAATTTTCTTACTTAAACAAAAAGGATAAAGTTATAAAGACATGAAGATATTTTGCCAAACCCTAAGCAAAGAATACAAGCTGGGCCTCAGGAACAAATGGGAATCAGCCTCAGTGTATCTGCTTCTCTCTCTGGAATACCTTCAATCTGCTTTTACCTTTTTAATGATGATTTAGTTAGGCTTGCTTTTTCCCCTGCAAAACAGTTTATGTTCTGGAATTTCCTACGTCTCCTGTACAAAGCTACCCTTCCTTCAGTGTGTCTGACTTTAGCTAATGGCTAAGAGCAAATTACATTGACTCAATTACCGTTTTACAATATATGTATGTTGACCCTATAACAACTATTAATTTAAAAAATATTTTTAATAAAAAGAGTCTCTGGTTAATAGAATTTTAGTTGGAATTAGGATTTTCTGTGGGCAATAGAAATCCTCATGACAGCTTAGATTAAAAGATAAATTTCTTTCTTTCTTTACAAATATTGAAGGTCCAGTGCTGATACAGTAGTCTTACAGTCATCGGGGATCCTATTATAGTAATATAATAGTAGTCTATAATAGATCTATAATAGATTAGTATTCTACCATTCTCAGCCTAGATTTATACTTCATGGCCCAACATTGTCCCCATTCTAGTCAACAAGAAGGAAGGGACAAAAATAGCCATACCAACTTCCACCTAGGGAGGCTAGAAAATGAGTCATTTTTCTGGGCAGTTGTGTTACAGCTGAAAATCAAGAGTTCTATTACTATAGAAGGGTAGAATGGATTTTAGGGGTCAGTTAGCAGGCTGTGCCCTAATACTTATTTAAAATGTGATTGGAAATATAAATGAGCCTAAATCTTGGTGTCTCTCTTATGAGAAAACCTGATTACTTGAAAGAGTCTTTTAAAAATGACATTTAAACCAATTAAGCCAAGCAAGGTGGCTCATTCCTGTGATCCCAGCACTGTAAGAGGCTGAGGTGGAAGGATCGCTTGAGCCCAGGAGCGGAGGTTGTGGTGAGCCACTGCACTCCGGCCTTAGAGACACAGCAAGATCCCATCAAATAATTGATTGACTGATACCTAGCTAACTAGCTAGCTAGATAGATGATAGCAAATTTTGAGGGAAAATCAGAATATTTTATAATTGGCCATAAAGAAGTTTAGGTATATTACAATGCAAACACACACACAAAAACCCAGGCTGTCAGAGTTGAATAGTTTTTTTCTTCAAGGTCATTGCTCTACATTTATATTATGATGTCTGAAAAGACATGTTAATTTTCAGAACATAGAATTACTGGTGAGGAAGTTGAGAAACATTCCTTTTTCCCCTCCCTTAGCACATATGGTGTCATTTCTAAAACATATTTGGATATGTGCACTTGATGGCCTGGACTAGGGTGAGGCAAGAGAAATTTATAAGGCACAAAATTTAAGGAAGCACATTCTCTTAGGTTGGAACAAGTGTGAGCTCTGCATCTGCACCACCCTAAAAGTGAATGGCTCCCGAATCTTGCACTCTGTGCATCCCCTTGACTCACACTAGTCCCAGCCATGGTGCACAGATGGGGCAAATCTGACAGACAAATGTGCAGCAGCAGTAACTCACAGGCCTTTGAAGCCTGAATAAAGTAAATAACTTATTTGTGTACTTTAACAATAAAGAATGGCTCACAAATTTGGCCTATTTGCTAAATGCTGTATAAAGACTAAGCAGTTAGTAATAAATGGCAAATGGAGTGCTATTGCTATATATTGACAGGGCTACTTTAGTGTATATTACTGATGATAAATGTGAAGGAAGCACTGGTTAGCTCACCTTTACTACATGAAAAAGGAAGGGGATTATATCTGGAGTATTTGAATAGATTCACACAAACTATGACAGAAGTCTTCCAAACTGTCTGTACTGATAAATTTCACTTTAAGAAAAACAAACAAAAAATGCACAGTGGAGTTAGGACTGTGGTGAGGCAAGAGAGGCAATTATGGTGCAAAATTTAAGGAGCCACTAACTCCTGGAGGCATGCAAGTACAAACTTGGCACTTACACAAACCGAAGAGTATCTTCATAAATTTTGGCAGTAGGTGCCTCTTTTTTTTTGAGAGAGAGAGTCTTGCTCTGTTGCCCAGGCTGGAGTGCAGTGGAGCAATCTCAGCTCACTGCAACTTCTGCCTCCCAGGTTCAAGCCATTCTCCTACCTCAGCATCCCTAGTTAGTAGCTGCTTTGCCCACTTTTTAATGGGGTTGTTTGGTGTTTTTGTTTGTTTTGTTTGTAAATTTGTTTAAATTCCTTATGGATGCTGGGTATTAGACCTTTGTCAGATGTATAGTTTGCAAAAATTTTCTCCCATTCTGTAGGTTGTCTGTTTACTCTGTTGATAGTTTCTTTTGCTGTGCAGAAGCTCTTCAGTTTAATTAAATCCCATTTGTCAATGTTTGCTTTTGTTGCAATTACTTTTGGTGTCTTCATCTTGAAATCTTGGCCCATGCCTATGTCCTGAATGGTATTGCCTAGATTCTTTTCCAGGGCTTTTATAGTTTTGGGTTTTACATTTAAGTCTTTAATCTATCTTCAGTTAATTTTTTATATGGTAGAAAGAAGGGATCTAGTTTCCATTTTCTGCATATTGCTAGCCAGTTATCACAGCATCATTTATTGAATAGGGAATCCTTTCTCCATTGCTTGTTTTTGTCAGCTTTGTCAAAGATCAGATAAGAATGTAGCCTCATTTCTGGGTCCTCTATTTTTGTTCTGTTGGTCTATTTTTGTACTTGTTTTTGTACTTATTTTGTGTCTATTTTTGTCTGTTTTGTACCATTTTTTTTTGTACTATTTTGTCTATTTTTGTACCAGTACCATGCTGTTTTGGTTACTGTAGCCCTGTAGTATAGTTTGAAGTTGGGTAGCATGATGCCTCTAGCTTTGTTCTTTTTGCTTAGGATTGCCTTGGTTATTCAGGCTAGGCTCTTTTTTGATTCCATATTTTTATTTTTTGAAATGGAATCTCACTCTGTCGCCCAGGCTGGAGTGCCGTGGCACAATTTCGGCTCACTGCAACCTCTGCCCCTGGGTTCAAGTGATTCTCCTGCCTCAGCCTCCTGAGTAGCTGGGACTACAGGCACGTGCCACCACGCCCAGCTAATTTTTGTATTTTTAATAGAGACTGGGTCTCGATCTCCTGACCTAGTGATCTGCCCACTTTGGCCTCTCAGAGTGCTGGGATTACAGGCATGAGCCACCATGCTCAGCCCCGTATGAATTTTAAAATAGTTTTTTCTAGTTCTGTGAAGAATGTCATTGGTAGTTTGACAGGAAGAGCATTTTATCTATAAATTGCTTTGGGCAATATGGCCATTTTAACAATATTAGTTCTTCCAACCCATGAGCATGGAATGTTTTTCCATTTGTTTGTATCATCTCTGATTTCTTTGAGCAGTGTTTTGTAGTTCTCCTTGTAGAGATCTTTCACTTCCCTAGTTAGCTTATTCCTAGGTATTTTATTCTTTTTGTGGTGATTGTGAATGGGAGTTCGTTCCTGATTTCGCTGTCAGCTCGACTGTTTTTGATGTATAGGAATGCTAGTGATTTTTGCACATTGATTTTCTATTCTGAGATTTAGCTGAAGTTACTTATTAGCTAAAGAAACTTTTGGGCCAAGACTGGGTTGTTCTCTAGATACTGGATTATGTCATCTGCATATAGGGATAGTGTGACTTCCTCTCTCTCACACAGTATTTGAAGTCCTGGTCAGGGCAATCAGGCAAGAGAAAGAAATAAGGGGCATCCAAATAAGGAAGAGAGGAAGTCAAACTATAGCATGTTTTCAACAAATTTCAGAGGGTTTAATTTATATTCTCTGCCTATAGTGCAATTAATCTAGAAGTCAATAACAAAACAGTAACTATAAGAAGCCTGGGCTGGGTGCGGCAGCTCACGCCTGTAATCCCAGCACTTTGGGAGGCCAAGGAGGGTATGTCACGAGATCAGGAGTCTGAGACCAGCCTGGCCAACATGGTGAAACCCCGTCTCTACTAAAAATACAAAAATTAGCTGGGCGTGGAGGCGTGCACCTGTAATCCCAGCTACTTGGGAGACTGAGGCAGGAGAATCATATGAACCCGGGAGGCGGAGGTTGCAGTGAACTGAGATCACACTATTGCACTCCAGCTTGGGTGACAGAGGGAGACTCCATCTTAAAAAAAAAAAAGTCTGTATATTTAAAATTAATATATATTTCAAGTAATCTATGTCTCAAGAAGAAATTATAACAGAATATAAACTGTAAATTCAATGAAAAGTTTTAGTTTTACTACTTGACATGTTGACAAAGAAGATACTACAGTCAACTTGAACTCCCGTAATCATTTCTATGAAGGCTTTATGTTTTACTTAAACTTTTTGCTTGGCACTGTTTTTTGATTTAAGTCCCAACTTGAAAGGCTTGAAGAGCAAGCCTTTCGTGTTTGAACTTGGAGAAGAGTCTCAAAAACAATCATAGCACAATGGAGTTAATGGAGCAACTGGATATTGTAAAATACCTTAATATTCCTTTTGCTGTCTGTATCCATGACATTTAAGCAAGAGTTTAGGACATACTTTTATTGTTAATAGATATCTTTAACTAGCTTATATACAGAGAGTCAGACTACTGTGGGACATGTAAATGCTTCAATACCTAGATTAAGAGTTGTAATCTAAGGATTTATATATATACTATATATTGGCTCCATTAGCACTATTATCATTAAAGGTGTGTTAGCATCCTCTTCGCAAACTTGCATATAGCGAGACTGTTTCACTAGGTTTTAAGTTTATGGCCCAGGAAGCTTAATTTTTTTTTTAAACTTCCAATAATCAGCATTCAGCAGAGTGCTGCAGAAAGAAGACTTTTAAAGCTGGATAAACCTCTCTAATAATGATCTTATTGAAAAGCAAAGCCAATAATTGAAAATACATTGTGAGTAAATTAATAATTCTTTGGGAAAGTAAACTTATAAAGTATATGACTTTAACTGGTAGGTTTTGTAGTATTATTTTATAGTAAAATATGTTTCTAGTGCTAAATTCCAGTTTGGGACCATTCTTATACCTAAAATGCCTTGTGAATTCAAGGTAATTTTTTACCTGCATTTACATCATAATTATGTTTATCTGCATTTACATCATAATTTCCAAATTCTTAGAGATTAATAGAGTGATGTAATCATTTGGATAAAAATACTGAAGCTATTTTTCCACCACCACCACATGTTATTGAAATGAAATTGTTTAGTGTTTTTCTGTGTAACTCTCCTTAAATACCTTTTTAGATTATACTGTAGCTAGGTGAGTGTTTTTTGGTTTTTAGTTTTTTGTGAAGACCATTCACATAAAACTTCTTCTGGTAAATCTTCACAAGGAAGCAAAACAGAAAAGGTTCATCTAATTGATTAGCATAAATAATAGGTTTTCTTTTTAATTTTAATTGAAAAACAATTTATTCTTTAATGTATTCACAGCTTCAGTTATTAAGTAGAGGTTGTCATTTGGCTTGACTTGAATGAACTAAATATATATGTAATGTGCACTTATGATTTTCACACAGATGTGAAAAAATTTGATCATGTGTTATTCTTATTATATATTTCTTTAAAACTTGGTAATACTTTTAATTTTACATAGCAAAACTTTACCTTCTACAGCAGGTGTGATCCTCGTTGCAACCCATGCTATTCTCACAAATTTATAATTGATTAAAAATATCTTAGTATAAAAATTATGTATTTGCTCCCTCCTACCCCCAATAGTGTTTCTAATAGAGCTCCTCTAATTTTTTGGAAAGAAAAAATTACTCCAAAATATTTACTTAATACAATTTAATATATCACATGCAAACTATTACCAGTTCTATGTTAATTATATTTGAAACTTGAGACTTCAGAGTACACATAACCAAACTGATTACTAGTATTCTTTTTTATTTCAAAAATAAGAATTCAAACATATGTTTACTTCATTATTTCCATGAGCAACAGCCTTCGCTTTGATAAACATTAGCAATAAAAAGATATTAATGGACATTTCCAAAAGATATTTTTCAAAAGAAATGTTATTTTTATCTGAATTTGAAATTAAGCTTTTACTTATTCTGAAGGAGGCATCCAAGTAGTGTTACCCTACTTCCTAAAATGTCAAGAAGAAGGCAAAGATAAATGAACAATATATGGCTTGCCAAATGCTTTTTAAAAAGTTAAGTATACATATACATATTATGTAGTTCAAAACAACATTTTCTTTGTGTCATGAGTAAACTTTCTATCATATATCATTAGTAACCTAAGTATTTTTATTATAAAAAAATACTCTCGTGTGAATGTTCTCATAAGGTTTTTTTAAAGGGTGTGAGATGTTAAAGTGCTATAAAGTAGAATCTGAAATCTCTTCAAGAGTTATTCTCATTTGGCAGTGGGTTAGTAACACGAGTCAGGTGGAATGCTACACCAGTTCAGTAGTGCTCATTACTACTCTTAACATTGCTTTGAACATCAATTACAAATAAATTATTTATCTTACTAAAATGAGATTACTTACTTTAGAATTTTCCAAGACAAGGGGAAATATATTCCTAAGAAATGTTTATTAATGATAATGTTAACTGATTTTGTTTAAGTGAGAAATAAACTAATTCAAAAATTAAGCAGAAAAAAATTGCATACACTTGTATAACCTTCACCACACTGGATATGGCACTATTCTTTTACTTCCCGAAACTCCTCTGTATACCTATGATTGCACCACCGCACTGTGGTCTGGCTGACAGCAAGACCCTAGCAAAAACAGAGAGAGAAAAAGAAAGAAAGAAAGAGAGAAAGAGGGAGAAAGAAGGGAAAAGGAAAAGAAAGGAAAAGAAGAAAGGAAAAGAAAGAAAGAAGGAAGGGGAGGGGAGGGGAGAAGGAAGGAAAGAAAGAGAGAACGCTGCAGGCAGGGCTGCAGTAGCTGATGCAGCTATGTATTTGAAAACTATATGGATGAATCTCAAATGCATTATTCAGAAGGCTACATTTGGTATGATTCTACTTACATGGCATTCCAGAAAAGGTAGAAATACAGGTACAGATAACTACTGCTGGCCCAGGGGTAGGGAGGTATACAGAGGAGTTTTGGGAAGTAAAAGAATAGTGCTATATCCAGTGTGGTGAAGGTTATACAAGTCTATGCATTTGTCAAAACTTGCAGAACTGCACACTGAATGGATGCATTTTGTATGTAAATTCTATCATCATCATCATCATCATCATCATCATCATCAGCATCGCTGCAGGAGAGAATACCCTGAGCAACAGAGCCCTCCTATAATAATGCATAGCACTTCCAGAGCAGTTTGTCTTAACATTCCTATCTTCTTTGCCTTATTTCTATTGCCTTCCCTGTCTTCAGCTTCTGCTGTTTACTGATACCTTTGGCATTTTAACCTGGGGCCCCAGTGACTTCCTTTGATAGGTCTTGGGTCCACACTTGTAAAACAGAACTGGAGCTCACTCAGTTGGTTTCCAGGATCAACTTTGTATACCACTGGATACTATTTGATAAAGGAAAAACACATGATCAGATTTCAGTATGTCAGAAGACAGTATGTGATAGAAAGTGAAGAAAATGAAGACAAGGATATAGATAGGTAACTTTTATAATATCCATGGCCAGAAATCATGAGGTTCTGAGCTGTTGAGCAATGCAGTGAAGATGGAAGAAAGAGTAAACAAAATTGTTTAGTTAGAAGAGACAAGGCTAAAGAATAGGGTCTGAGGGAGGAAAAAAGAGTAAGAGTCAGGGATGATTCAGAAGTTTCTAGCTTTGGGGCAGCTGGTTGGATTGCTCATTCCACTTATTCAAATTCAAAAAATATTTATTGAGTACTGAACTATATGCTTAACAATGGTTAAATTAGTAAATTTAACGTTAGGTGTTTTCTACTGCAATTTAAAAATACATATATTTATTGAATACCCAGTGTGCCAGGCAATGGAAATAATAGACACTGGATATGATAGACACTGTTTCTAACTTTCTGGAGATACTACAAAGTGAATCCACAAATAATATACATAAAAATCATGATAAATGAATCGGAGGAAAAGAACAGGGTACTATAAATACAATGATATTAGATTCTTTAAGAGATAATAAGGAGAAAACAGTAGGGGAGAAGAATTCCAGGCAACATGTATGAAGTCCTTGAAGCAAGTAATAACTTGTCATGTTTAAAGAATTGAAAAAAGGCCATTTAACTGGAAAGGAGTGAGCAAGGGGACAGTGATGTTATACAAGTCAGGGAATGTGGGCACTGCCTGGGATGTAAAGGGTCTTATGGACCATTGTAACAATTATGACATTAACTAATGTGTGGTGGAAAGCCAGTTAAGTTAGTGTATGTATGTATTCGTTGAGGGAAAGGCAACGTGATTTGTAACTTCATATTCTACCTTACATTTTGTTTTAACAAATGAACTGTCCTTACTTTTATCTAAGGACTCATGCATCAATTTGTGTATAAGATCCATCTCTGTGGTCTACTCAGGGCTTTGATCCTGATTTTACCTCTCTGCTTCTTGCATCAGTGTCTTATTCGGTACCTGACCACTTCAGTTAGCTTACAAATATAATATAGCGCATCTTAAAAAAAAAAAAAAAAAAAAAAAAACCCTTCTAGACTCCACAGATGCCTTCATCTACTTCCCTGTTTCTCTGCCCCCGTACTGAAAAAGTTGTCTATACTCCTCATCTCTAGTTCCTTCAGTCTACTCCAAACAGGCTTTTCTATCTCTGTCCTTTGAAACCACTGTGATTAAAGTCACTCACATCTTGCCAAGTCCAGTGCTTAATTTTAGTCTTTATGTTATTGATCCCTTCAGCAACATTTAATGTAGCTGATTACTTTTTCCTTTATAAATTTTTAGTAGAATTGTTTTAGCTAGATAACATTAATATGGTCCAAAAATGAAAATAACAAAAAGATATACATGGGAAAATCTTCCTTCTACTCCTGTACCATTTACCACATTTCACCCCTTTCCACACTGCTTCCTAACCATAACCACTACTATTAGCTCCTTGTGTATTCTTCTAGTAGTTTTTACATGCATACAAGCAAATCCAAATGTTTTTTCTTATTATTCCCTTTCTTACCCCAACGGTAACATCCTATAAACACTGTTCTGCCTCCTTAATTTTGCTCTTCTCATTTAACAGTTATCCTAGAAATCTTTTCAATTTGGTATATGGAGAGCTTCCTTATTCTGTTTACATCTCTATTCCAGTATGTGGATGTGCTATAATTTATTTAGCCAGTTACTCATACATGGTGTTTTCAGTCCTTTGTTATTATGAGCAATGCTGCAATGAATAACCTTGTACATTTATTATTTCATATATGTTGGATAAATTTCCTGAAGTGAGTCAAAGTATAAATGACTGTAATTTTGATAGTCATTGTCAAAAGGCCTTCCAAAGGGGTTGTACCATTTGCAATCAGATCTAATTCTATGACTTAAAAAATACTATCTATTTAGTTATGTATTTCAAATTTGTATCTCTAGCTCCAACTTTTTCCTGAGCTCTGCCTACTCAGCATTTCTCCTGGTACAAAATTGAACTTATTTTTCTTCCAAACTTCTTCTCAACATTTCTGTTGCTGCAAAATTGAAATGTATTTTCCTTCCAAACTTGCTGTTTCCCCTGTTTTTCCTACCTCCTACAAAATGGCATTGCCTTTCATGCAGTTGCTCAGGAAGAAGACTTAAGAGCCATTTTTTTCTCCTTTTTTCTATAAACTACCTATCCTAATTCAAATAGATCTTTATGTGATGGTGGAAATATCCTGTATCTGCATTAATGTAGTATCCACAAGCTACATGTGACTGTTGATCACTTAAAGTGTGGCTAGTTTCTCTAAAGAGCTGAATTTTACAGAGTGAAAAATAAATATAAAGGTCCTGAGGCTAGAATGACTGAGCATGAGGACCAGAATACTAAGGGAATAAAAAAGGCAGTGAGCGGAAACAAACAAGTTTGGAGAGAGAGATGACCAGGTCACTTAGGGCCTCAAAGGTCATAGGAATTTTATTCTGCAGGTTATGGGAAGCCATTGGTGGGTTCTGATTGGGGAGAGTGGCATAATCTGATTTTAAAACATTAATATTAATTTTTTAATGTAATAGTAATATATATTAATAGTTAATATTATATATTTATATATAATAAATATTGATAATTTAATATTAATATTAAAAATCATTCCAGCAAGACTTCTAGTTCCAAAAATTCTTGGGAGATCTTTCTACTGCAAAACAGTAAGACATACTGCATAAAATATAGATTTCAATTGAATTGTCGGGCACAGTTATTGTTTGTCTTTTAATAACAGAAAACCCGAGGGGTGAGCAGTGAGCTCTCTTGAAAGAGTTAACCAAGAGCAGAAAAATGGTTTTGTTTTGTGCATATCTTGGTGTATATATTGTCTTTCACAACAAATAAATAAAAATTTTAAACTTGGCATACCTCTAAAGCAGAGAAATATTATTTCCACAATTTTCTAACTACTCATTCCCTCATTTCATTCAGATCTCTTCTCAAATGCTACCTCATTAAAGAAGCCTTCCCTGACTACCCTATATAAACCACCCCCTTTCTCTAATCACTATTACCATACCTGTGTACTTTGGTCTTCTTTATTTCTATATCCTCAGAGCCTAGCATTGGTGCTTAGTATGTAATGGGTACTCAATAAATAATTGTTGGATGGATGGATAGATGAAAGATAAAGAAGGAGGAAGAGAAGAAAGGAAGGAAAAGAGAGAGAAGGAAGAGGGGAGAAAAGAGGATAGGAGAGGAGACCAAGACAGTCATTCTGGCTCGGCCTTTAATAGAGAATGAGAATATAAGAATAAGTTTGTGTTTTAAAAAAATGAATTTGGGCTGGGCACGGTGGCTCCTGCCTGTCATCCCAGCACTTTGGGAGGCCAAGGTGGGCGGATCACCTGAGGTCAGGAGTTCAAGACCATCCTAACCCACACAGAGAAACCCCATCTCTATTAAAAATACAAAATTAGCCGGTCTTGGTGGCGCATGTCTATCATCCCAGCTACTTGGGAAGACTGAGGCAGGAGAATCGCTTGAACCTGGGAGGTGGAGGTTGCAGTGAGCTGAGATCGTGCCATTGCACTCCAGCCTGGGTAACGAGGGAAACTCCGTCTCAAAAAAAAAATGAATTTGGTTTTAGATAGACTGAGTTTTTGCTTCTACTTCCATTCTTTTTTCCCCCTCTTCCATGTGAAATATGCACCTACATGCAGGTGGCAGAATTAACATGCGATTGGTCTTGCCTTTTCAAGGGGCTGGTGAAGTGTTCATTACATTTTGTGAAATAGGCAATTAATAAGAAAGAAAAATGCAAACCGTAAGAAAATGGTCCTTAAACCTTCAAAAATACCTCAACTCAGAATAATCAGAAGGTGCTGGCTTGTTGAGGTTTAGGAGAAAATTCATTAATTGTGGCCTTCACAGAGATGTTTCATTCATGAACTCAGGAGCTGAAGGGGTCTTCCCTAAATTCAGGACAACGTTGAGAACAAGGCCATGGGGGACTGAGCCTTGGAGTAGAACAGTGACATCTGCAGATAAGGGATATTGTTAAGGCCCATGTGGAGAAAATACAGCTGACTTCAAGTGTCTCAAGATACAAGATACATTTTAATAGAGAAATGGGCAGCACACATTTTGTAATTTTTAGTATCTCCTGTGTTCCTTCCTGTCCCTTTATTGAGAATAAGGAATTTTTCCATTCAGTTTTGCTGTGTGTATGCTGTCACTCAGGGATAATATGAAAGCATATACTCTTGCCAGAAATTTTTAGGTGTGGACTTGGAGACTCTGGGTCTGAAGCAGGTGACAGGAGTTTACATCAGACTTGGACAAAGAGCACCTGGCATTTGTTCTGTCACAAATGTATTTCATGCATACATACTGGAGTTCAACACTGAGGCCATCTGAAAGTTTCAAAGATGATGGTGGTTCCTAGCTGCTGAATCATGAAAATCTTTGATATAGGACATTCTACCTTGATTTATTTGGGTCTGTTAACCAGTTGGCAGAAGTTCCCTATGCACCATAGCAATTTCTTACATTTATAAGATTCTCCATAGTCTCCAAAACACTGAAATGTGCACAGTTTATTTTATTGTCTATACAGAATCATGAAGTAGGTGGAGTGGGTACTGTTGTCTCCACTTTACAAATAAAGGTTAGGCCATTCATTGTATCATATTTAAGTGCTACATTTCAGGCAAACACAAATTTTAGAATGGAATTACTGAGTAATAATTTGCAAAAATGAGTCTTCTATTTACAAAAATAGGATTTGGAAACCTGTGTTCAATAGTAAACTTTGCTAGTACATTTAAGGGTTCTGCAGTGCATTAACTACTAGACCCAAGCTTGGGGAAACACAGATATCATGGTCTCATTAGTCACTTCCAATATAAGGAAAATAAAAAAATGAAAGCTAAATATTTACCCTGAAATTACATCATTGAGAAAGTGTAATTTAGTGAATGAAAATGATGTACACAGGCTTTTTTGAAAAATGGGAGGTTACCTTACTTAAAAATGGGGAAATGGCCAGGCATGGTGGCTCACATCTTTAATCCCAGCTCTTTGGGAGGCTAGGGTAATGGGGGACACAGGATTGCTTAACCCCAGGATTTCAAGACCAGTCTGGGCAACATGGTGAGACCCCATCTTCACAAAACAATTTTAATTAGGTGGGTGTGGTGGTTCATGCCTGTAATCTCAGCTACTCAGGTGGCTGAAGTAGGAGGATCACTTGAGATCAGGAGATTGAGGCTGCAGTGAGCTGTGATCACACTACTGCATTCCAGCCTGGGAGACAGAGTGAGACCCTGTCTTAAAAAAAAAAAAAAAAGTGGGGGGAAGCGTTTTTGTGGGTTTTTAAAATATATATATATTCTTTCTCTGAGTTTTATCTTAAGTTTTGTCTATCAAGATTTGAGAAATTATGGTAAAATATATTGGTGAGATTGATGGCAAATGACGTTATCAGTTTGTTTATATTTATACTCATATTTTGCTGTCAACTTAAACTATGCACTAAAATATCTTCTTGGAAAGTATATCTTATGTATTAGATTATTTTTTATTATGAAGCAGTAGCAAGTTGTTCTTAGCAGTTTTTGAAGTTTATATGGTAAGTAGCCAAGTGATTTCTTTAAAAGTGTTATATTCAGTTTTGCCTTATACTATAAAGCTCATTTAAAGTCAACAACACTGTATTTTATAGAAAGTATTTATTTTCCTTTATTAAGTCATAGGAACAATGGCCTTTTCCTTGATTGCTTGAAACTAGTTGAGCTTGGTTCATCTTAAGTTGGCAGGTGTCTTTTTTAACTTGGACATAAGATGTGTGAGTAAGTGTTCCCATATTTTAGTCATGATGAGTTATGAGCCTATTAAAAATAATTATCTTCACCTCATAAATCTTTCTTTAGTTAAGTTTATTTTAGTTCTTACTTTAATCTTCCTATTAATGTCTGCTAGTTTGGGTCAGATATATATGAATAGCAACAAATTATAGATTTGAGCTATATTTAGCATAGAGAAAAAGGCCAGTGGCATAGTATGTTATAGCCGTAGTTCAGTGTCTGTTCAAAAGAGTTTCAGGTTCCCCCAACCCATCTATTTTGCTGTTTTTTTGGAATTGGGAACTTTTAAAAAAGTTGAATACAATAATTTAGCTTCATTTGATAGAAGTGGATAATTTAAAAAGTTGGAGATGCTATTTTATAGAGGAAACAAAAGGGAGCTGCATTTGCCAAAATCTAATGATGATGATAGGGTTAGAATAGATCCTCTGAGTTAATTCTCACTTGTGAATATGAACATTTAACACTTAGTCAAAAAAAAAAAAGAAAAGAAAAAAGAAAGGTGAGCACAGTGGCTCACACACCTATAATCCCAGCACTTTCAAAGACCAAGGTAGATGGATCATTTGAGTCCAGGAGTTCAAGACCAGCTTGGGCAACATGGAAAAACCCCATCTCTACAAAAATTATGGAAATTAGCAGGATATGGCAGTGATTCCTGATGTCCTGGCTGCTTGGGAGGCTGAGGTAGGAAGATTTTTTGAGCCCAGGAGGTTGAGGCTGCAGTGAGCTGTGATCGCGCCACTGCACTCCAGCCTGAGTGACAGAGTAAGACCCTGTCTCAAAAAAGAAAAAAAGGAAAACAGAAAAGAAAATTCAGCAGTCTACTACCAAGAATCAAGAGCATTATTATAATTTTTAGAAAATGTGGTTATAATATTTATAACACACAACTTCCAGATTAGAGGCCTTCATGATAAATCAAGTATTTCGGAGACAGTGTGAGCATGTTAGTTACATGTTCTACAAGAACATTTTTTAAGTCATGTTCAAGAGTGTGCTTTGCCATTGGCTTCTCCATTTGTTGAATTCAGGATGACCTATGCATGAATAAATACGATTAAGGCATGAATTTTTCAACAATGAAAAAGAGCAACAGATGTAGCTGACTTTGAACGTGGGAGGATTGTTGATGCACTAGTGCCTAAGGGGAGTGTCTATGAGGGGAGGAAAAAGGAAAGAAAAAAATAACTTTCCAAAATGTCAGAACATAGGAGGGGAAGAGTAAAAATAGTCCAGGATACCTCTGTAGGTCTTTTGTAATTGTGATGGAATTACCTTGCAGTTTGAAAATCGCTATTCTTTAAAATGTTTAACATTTTTCTTTTTGTATTGCAAAGATGTTGCTTGAAAAAATACATACATGCATTTTCAAAAATATGGATTGCTAAAGGGGTGTCATTAGGAAAATCAGAATTGCTAGTAAATGATTTTATGAAGGCTACTTTCTGTCATCTTATTCCATTTTTGGGCTGTAATAGGTAAAACTGTGAATATTGCATAAAAATTATTCTATTAAGTTATAAATGGAAAGTGACAAGTGGCAAGACTCCAAAATAATGACATGTATGGTGAGACCATAGTTAATTTCCGACTGGTATATATGAAATATTTTAAAGCAGTTATTGCATCTAAATCACTTTACTTCATTATATTCTACTTTGTTTCATGTAAAAATAGTTGGTTTATATTAAAAGAATATTAGTTTGTTATATAGATTCTCCTTTCAGATGATTTCATTTACAACTAAATCTTATCTGTAGTGTCTATTCCATGTTAAATGTGCATTTTGGAAGAACTGGCATTTTTGACATCAGTGTATTCTAGTTCTTGCTAGTATTAGTCCCCTCCCTAAGTGAGCTCTTGTAGTTTGTGGTAATGAATAATCTTTGAGCTGTAAAAAGAAGCAAAATATACACAGAAGCATTTAAAACAAAGGGATAATTTTATGCTTTGCCTATTAATAACTGAAAGTTCTTTAGAGGGCTTAGTGGGAAAATTTATGAGGAAAAATAAAGGATGAAATTGTTATGTCTATTCACTTTATTAAAATTGCATGCTAAGTCTTAAAGGAACATTCTAGATATAAAATATTTAAAATGCTCCAACTCAGTGTAGCGTTTTTACAATAAATTTCTATCAGTGTGAATCTATATGATAGTTAACTCCTATAATGCATGTAGTTCTAATTTTAAAATATGTAAAGGAATGAATGCATGCGAGAAGATTATAATAAAGGTTTTAATAAGTGATTAAAAATAATTAAAAATTTGGGATAAGGAAGAAAAACCTAAACGTACTGAGTCAGGCCAGGTGCAGTGGCTTAACGCCTGCAATCCCAGCACTTTGGAAGGCCAAGGTGGGAGGATTGCTTGTGCCTAGGATTTTGACCCCACCTTAGGAAACATAGTCAGACCCTGTCTCTACAAATTTCTTCTTAAAACTTAGCTAAGTGTGGTGGCTCACTCCTGTAGTTCCAGCTTCTTGGGAGGCTGAGGCTAGAGGACTGCTTGAGCCCAAGAGGTCAGGACTGCAGTGAGCCATGTTTGCACCATTGCACTCTAGCCTGGCCGACAGAGTGAGTGAGACCCCATCTTAAGAAGGAGAAGGAGGAGGAGGAGGAAGAAGAAGAGGAAGAGGAGGAAGAAGGAGGAGGAAGATGAGGAAGAGGAAGAAGAGGAAGAGTAGGAAGAAGAAGGAGGAGGAATAAGGAGGAGGAGGAAACAAGGAGGAGGAGGAGGAGAATATTGAGTGGAAAGGTCTGCTCCCCAAAAGGAGAAAATTTTCATCCATAGTTTCTTCATCTAATACAAAATTTTTAAATAGGTCCTCACCTCCTTCTTTGATTTTCTAATGATCATTTAAAACCTGAGTACATATCTTACTTCCACCACCACCACCATCAAATCTAAGAAATAATTACTTACCTTTCTATGTTTTGGTTTATTTTTGCTCTTTGGACTACAAGCAATATAAAGGCTTGTAGGGGAAATGGTATATTCATAGCAATCAAATAACCATAAAATATGATATAGAGAGTAAATTACCATAAGAAACTGTGGTATATGGAAAGTGGTGTGAAATTCGAGAGAAAGGAAAGGATTTGTGAAGGAAGTGACTTTTGAGCCTGTATCTTACTGGTCTGGTAGAACTGAGACAAGAAATAGTTGAGGGACATCTTGAGCAGGTGAAATACTCTGAGCACTTCCTCACATGAACCCTGTTTAGTGGTCTTTCTCCAATATTAACAGTTCCCTTTACATGCCTTCTCTTCCATTCCTTTATGGCTGCACCTATAGGCCTTTTGTCTAGAATAACCCTCATAGTGCATCTATTCCTACACATCTCCATCATAGAGAGGAGGAAACAGATACAAAGGATTTAGGTAGTTTGCCCAAAGTCACCCCATGAGTTAAGTGTCAGCCAGGACTGGAACTTAAGCCCATGTGCTTCACCCCCCTGCCCCATGGGCTGCCTGATGGTGGCAGAACCCCTGAGGATTGTCAGGGTCCCTTGGGGAATAAGGACCTGAGTGTGGAACAGGAGCCCTGCCAGGTGTGGGGGTACCCCTGGAGGACTGGGGGAGTGGCTGACCTAACTCAAGTTAGATCTCACTTGAGATCTCACTCGAATGACTCTTCCCATGTGAGGATCCCTCCTGGACTGCCAAAGCAGAGATTATTACTCTAACTTTTTTTTGTTTGTTTGTTTGAGATGGAGTCTCACCCTGCCACCCTAAATTTGTGCTAAAGATTTCTAGTGTCTTACTATGTGCTAGGAAATGTGGATAGAGTAGTAAGCAAGACCAAGTCCTGCCCTTGGGGAGTTTATATTCTAGAGAGTTAGAAAGATTACAAAAAGTAAATAAACAATATAATTTCAGATTTGATAAGAAAGCAAAATAAGAGTCTTCAGATATAAGAAAGGAAGATAAGAGTGCCAGAAAGATGGCATTTTAAGTCATTACCAGATTTCTTTCTATGAAGGTGATGTTTAAGTAATTTACTAAATGGTGTCAAGGAATGAACTGGATAAAGATATGGGGAAAGACTTTCCCTAGCAGAAAAAACAGCAAGTGTAAAGGTCTTGCGATGTAAATTTATATTGGGAGTCATAGAATATAAATTAGTTCTTGCTAGTATTAGTCCCCTAATTTAGAGAGATCTAAAAGGTGAGAATGGGTTAGCCAGTAGGACAGGGAAGGAGGGAGGAGGGGCACTTTATGCTCAGAGGACAGCCATGGTTACCATATTAGAGGAATTTAGCACATTAGAGGAACAAGTCGGCTAGTGTGGCTGCAGCAGCATCAGCAAGGGGAATGAATAGTGCAGGATGAACTGAGAACTAGACAGGAACTAGACCATGCAAGGCCTTTGAAGGCCATGTTATCCCAAGGATGCTGGCATCTATTAAAGAGTATTTTAAGCAGGGAAATGATATAATCAGGTACATGCTTGAAAAGATCACTCTTGGTTGGGCACAGCAGCTCACGCCTGTAATCCCAGCATTTTGGGAGGCCGAAGCAGGTGGATCACTTGAATCCAGGAGTTCAAGACCAGCCTGGGCAACATGGTGAAATCCCATCTCTACAAAAATACAAAAATTAGTCAGGCGTGGTGATGCATGCCTGTAATCCCAGCTACTCGGGAGGCTGAGGCATGAGAATCGCTTGAACCAGGGAGGCGGAGGTTGAAGTGAGCCGAGATCAAGCCACTGCACTCCAGCCTAGGCAACAGAGCAAGACTGTCTCAAAAAAAAATCAGTCACTTTTGTAAAAATAGTAGGAGGAAGCAGGAGTAAAAGCAGGAGAGAATAGAAACAAATAGTCTGGGCAAAAAATGATGGTAGTTTAGATTACAGTGGTGATAGTAGAGATGGAAAGAGGTAGATAAATACAAGATGTATTTAATTCACAAGAGTTGCTTTTCATGTTGTATATTAAAAAAACTTTCACTAAGGATTTTAAAGATTTCCTCTTATGTTTTCATTGGATTGTTTATAATTTTAGCTTTCACATTTAGGTCTGTGATCCACTTGGAGTTAAATTGTGTTATGTTCAAGGTTAGATTGAAATTATTTTGTCTTTTTTTTAAGCATATTGATACCCAGTCATTCCAGCACTACATGTTAAACAGACTGTCGTTTCTCTTCTAAGTTGCCTTTTTCACTTTTGTTGAAAGGTAATTTACTGTATATGTGTCCATCTCTTTTCAGACTCTGTTCCAGTGATTTGTTTGTCTATCTTTACAGAGTATCACACTATCTTCATTACTGTTGCTTTATCATAAGTCTTACAGTCAGAGAGTGTAAGTTTGTCATCTTGTTCTTTTTCAGTTATCTTGGCTATTTTAGATCCTTTGCATTTCCATATGAATTTTAGCATCAGCTTCTCAATTTCAACTGGGATTCTTTGGATGTGTAGTATACAAGTATTGCACACCTTTTATCCAGCTTATTCCCAAGTATTTCATTCTTGCAAATGGTAATATTGAAATTCAACTTTACATTTTGAGCTAATTCTAGATTTACATGTATTTTAAGAAATAATACAAGTGCTGGGAAAATTGGCTAGCCGTAAGTAGAAAGCTGAAACTGGATCCTTTCCTTACTCCTTATACGAAAATTAATTCAAGATGGATTAGAGACTTAAATGTTAGACCTAAAACCATAAAAACCCTAGAAGAAAACCTAGGTAATACCATTCAGGACATAGGCATGGGCAAGGACTTCCTGTCTAAAACACCAAAAGCAACAGCAACAAAAGCCAAAATTGACAAATGGAATCTAATTAAACTAAAGAGCTTCTGCACAGCAAAAGAAACTACCATCAGAGTGAACAGGCAACCTACAGAATGGGAGAACATTTTTGCAATCTACTCATCTGACAAAGGGCTAATATCCAGAACCTACAAAGAACTCAAACAAATTTACAAGAAAAAAACAAACAACCCCATCAAAAAGTGGGCAAAGGATATGAACAGACATTTCTCAAAAGAAGACATGCATACAGCCTACAGACACATGAAAAAATGCCCATCATCACTTCCATCAGAGACATGCATATCAAAACCACAATGAGATACCATCTCACACCAGTCAGAATGACAATCATTAAAAAATCAGGAAACAACAGGTGCTGGAGAGGATGTGGAGAAATAGGAACACTTTTACACTGTTGGTGGAACTGTTAACTAGTTCAACCATTGTGGAAAACAGTGTGGTGATTCCTCAAGGATCTCGAACTAGAAATACCTTTGACCCAGCCATCCAATTACTGGGTATATACCCAAAGGATTATAAATCATGCTGCTATAAAGACACATGCACACGTATGTTTATTGTGGCACTATTTACAATAGCAAAGACTTGGAATCAACCCAAATGTCCATCAGTGACAGAGTGGATTAAGAAAATGTGGCACATATACACCATGGAATACTATGCAGCCATGAAAAAGGATCAGTTCATGTCTTTTGTAGGGACATGGATGCAGCTGGAAACCATCATTCTCAGCAAAGTATCGCAAGAACAGAAAACCAAATACCACATGTTCTCACTCATAGGTGGGAATTGAACAATGAGATCACTTGGACACAGGAAGGGAAACATCACTCTCCAGGGCCTATTGTGGGGAAGGGACAGAGGGGAGGGATAGCATTAGGAGATATACCTAAAGTAAATGACGAGTTAATGGGTGCAGCACACCAACATGGCACATGTTTACATATGTAACAAACCTGCACGTTGTGCACGTGTACCCTAGAACTTAAAATATAATAATAATAATAATAATAATAAAGAAAACTCCCCTTTGATTAGCTCCTAGGGCTAACAGGGGCATTAAAAGTGAAAGATAAAAAAGCTGGGGAAAAAAAGAAAAAAGAAAGAAATTATACAAAGAGATCCCATGTGTACTTTATCCAGTTTTTCCCAGTAGAAACACCTTGCCAAGCTCTAGTACAATATCACAACCAGGATATTGACATCGTTACAGTCAAGATACAAAACATTTCTTTCACTGCAAGAATACCTGGAGTTGCCCATTTACAGCCAAAATCCACTTCTATAGTTTTGTCATTTCAAGAATGTAATATAAATGGAACCATGTAGTATTATTTCAGGAATTTATATTTCAAGAATGTAATATCAATTGAATCATATTACCTTTTGGAACTGACTTTTTTTCACTCAGCATAATTATTTGGAGATTCATCTGGGTTTTGCATGTATCAATAGCTCATTCCTTTTTATTACTAAGCAGTATTTCATGATACGGTTATACCACAGTTTGTTTAATCACTCACCTGTTGAAGGACATCTGATTGTTTCCTGTTTGGGGCTCTTGTGGATAAAATGCTGCAAACATTTGTGTACCAATTTTTGTGTGATTAAAAGTTTTCTTTTCTCTGGCATTAAATGCCAGGAAGCGGCCGGGCGCGGTGGCTCAAGCCTGTAATCCCAGCACTTTGGGAGGCCGAGATGGGCGGATCACGAGGTCAGGAGATCGAGACCATCCTGGCTAACACGGTGAAACCCCGTCTCTACTAAGAAATACAAAAAATAGCCGGGCGAGGTGGCAGCGCCTGTAGTCCCAGCTACTCGGGAGGCTGAGGCCGGAGAATGGCGTGAACCCGGGAGGCGGAGCTTGTAGTGAGCTGAGATCCGGCCACTGCACTCCAGCCTGGGCGACAGCGCGAGACTCCGTCTCAAAAAAAAAAAAAAAATAAATAAATGCCAGGAAGCTTGGGGTTGTATAGTTAGTTGCCTGTTTAGTTTTCTAAGAAACTGCCAAATGATTTTCTTAGAGTGGCTGTGACTTTTTATATTCCCACCAGCAATGTATGATTGATCCAGATTCTCTCCATCCTCCCCAGCATTTAGTGTTGTCATTATTTTGTATTTTAGCTATTCTGATATGTGTGTGGTGATATCTCACTGTTGCTTTAGTGTGTATTTCCCTAAAGGCTAATGATTTTGAACTCTCTTAATCATCTTAGGCTGCTATAACACAATACCATAAAGTGGTTGACTTAAGCAGCAGTCACAGTTTTGGAGACTGGAAAGTCTGAGTCACCAGCAGATTTGGTGTCTGGTGAGGGTCTGCTTCATGGTTTAGAGATGGCAGTCTTCTCACAGTGTCCTCACCTCCTTGAGAAAGGAAGCCAGCATTCTCTGGACTCTTAGAAGGACGCTAATCCATTAATAAGGAGTCTAGCCTTATGACCTCATCTAAGCCTAATTACTTTCCAAAGACTATCTCCTAGTACCATTTCATTAAGGGTTAAGCGTTTCAACTTACGAATTTTGGGGGGACACAAGCATCCAGTTCATAACAAACATCTTTCTTGAGTGTATTTGATATCTGTCTGTCCTCTTTGGTGAAATGTCTGTCAGTGCCTTTTGCCCATTTTCTAATTAAATTATTTGCTATTGCATTATTATTGATTTCCTACAAGTTAACTTTAATCTCTCTAGTTTTTGTTCCTGACTGAAGTTTATTTTGTCCTAGAGGAGGAACATTTGGCAATGTCTATATATGCCTTTAATTGTCACACGAGAAGAAAGGGAATGTTACTGGCATCTAGTGGAAGAATTTGTGTAGACTGAGTTCATTTGTTCTTTAAATGTTTGGGAGAATTAACCAACGAAGCCATGTGGACCTGGAGTTTTCTTTGGGGTAAAGTTTTCAGCTACAAGTTAAATTTCTATAATAGAGGTATTTAGGTAATTTGTGTGTATGTGAAAGAACTTTCGTAGTTTATATCTTCCAAAGAGTTTGTCCATTTCATCTCAGTTGTCAAATTAATTGGCATAAAGATGTTCGTAATTTTCTTTTATTTAAATCTTGTTGATATCTGTAGAATCTGTAGTGATATTGCCTCTCTCATTTCTGATACTAGTAATTTGTGTTTTCACTTTCTTTTTTACCCCAATCAGTCTGGCTCGAGATTTATCCAGTTTACTCATCTTTTCAAGACCTAGCTGGTCATTTCACTGATTTTTTTTTCTCTATTTTTTTCTTTCTGTTTCATTGACTTCTACGCCAATCTTTATTACTTCCTTCTTAGTTTCTTAAGATGGAGGCTGAGGTAACACCTTTATTCTTTTTTAATATAGGTATTCAGTACTGTATATATCCTGGTAAGACTTATTTTACCTGTACAAGTTTTGATATATTGTGTTTGTATTTACATTCAGGTCAAAATACTTCCTAATTTTTTTATTTGTTTTGGGTCTTGGGTTATTTAGAGGTATCATTTAGTCTCAAGTACTTGTGAGTTTTCAAAATATCTTTCTCTTCTTGATTTCTAACTTAATTCCCTTGTGGTTAGAAAATTTATTTCATGATCTAACTCTCTTAAATTTGCTTTGTGGCCCTGAATATGATTGTCTTGGTAAATGTTTTATGTGCATATGAAAGAAATCTGTATTATTCCCTGGTCAGGTTTGTTTTGCTTCACCTCATATATCACTGATATATCCCAGTGCCTAGAACCAGTGGTTGACACTTAGTAATGTCTTAATGCATTTTTGTTGAATGCATACATGTATGTGCTAAATCAAATATTTAACTAAAAAGAGTTGAACTCAATGCTGTGGGCCTAGATCAGAGGAAATCATGTGTGAATAAATTCTTTTTAAAAAAATTTTCCATAGATTTAGGAGTACAAGTACCATTTTGTTACATGACTATATTGTGTAGTGGGAATTCTGGGCTTTTAGTGTAATCAATAAATTCTTGTGAACAGAGCCTTTTTTTTCCCCCCCTTGAGACCAGGTCTCACGCTGTCACCTAGGCTGGAGTGCAGTGGCACGATCTTGGCTCACCGCAGCCTCCGCCTCCCAGGCTCTCAAGCGAGATCTTCCCACCTCAGCCTCCCGAGTAGCTGGGACTGCAGGTGCATGCCGCAATGCTCGGCTAATTTTTGTATTTTTAGTAGAGATCGGGTTTCACCATGTCATTCAGGCTGGTCTCAAACTTCTAGACTGAAGTGATCCATCTGCCTTGGCCTTCCAAAGTGCTGGGATTCATTTGTGACCCACCATGTTCTGCTAAGCAGAGTCTTTATGAGAAAACTGCATTCGAATATGCTGGGATACTTAAGACCAGAAAGTGAGCCGAAGTTTTACACCAAAACAGAATTGCCTCTGTGGGTTCTAAAAGGAAAAAATGTTTGAAATCAGAAGGTGGAAATGTCTGCTGGCAAAAATGAACTGTGACCTGGTTCCCCAGCTGCATCAGAATTACTTGGGGTCCACTTTTTACCTTCTGAATGACAGTTTTCAAGGGTAGAATCTCAGAATTTTTTAAAATTTTTTTATTTTTGTTTGTTTCTTTATTTTTGAGACAGAGTCTTGGTTTGTCACCCAGGCTGGAGTACGGTGGCGCAACCTTGGCTCCCTGCAACCTCTGCCTCTCGGGTTCAAGTGATCCTCCTGCCTCAGCCTCCCAAGTAGGTGGGACTACAGGCACATGCCACCACGCCCAACAATTTTTTTTAGTTTTAGTAGAAACGAGGCTTCACCATGTTGGCCAGGTCTTGAACTCCTGACCTCAGGTGATCCACCTGCCTTGGCCTCCCAAAGTGCTAGGATTACAGGTGTGAGCAAGCGCGCCTGGCCAGAATGTGTTTTTAATCCAAGTTCAATCCAAGTATCCCCTACTCTAGGTGATTCTGGTGGCCAACATATTTAGGAAGTACTAATTTGGAAAGTGACTGCTTATTTATTTGGAAGAGGAATTAAATTGTAGGTGTTTGAAGGAACTAATTTAATACCTTAAACCAATGCAAGTTAATGAATAATATGTTATTGTATACTTGTAACTCAGTTTATATAGTTTGTATGTATTATAGTAAAAGTGATTAATGTACTTCAATTTTAATCCCACTGAGTTTGACTTTAAAGAATCATCTCTCAAAGGTAGCCTTGGAAAGTTGTTGGATAAAGCGTCTGTGGAAATCTGGGACAGGGGAGAAAAAAATCAGTTTTAAAGGGTGGTTTTATGACTTAAGCCATCATGTGAAATTTTTTAATAAAATATTTAACCACTTACTAAGTTCTTCCTTTCTGGCAGGTGTTGTAAACTCCATGAGAAAGTGACTTATTTTGCCTACCGTTATATTGTCAATCCTGACATGTAATGGATGTTCAGTAAATTTTTGTTGAATGAAAAAAATGCACTAAGTTGCTTGTGGTGGCTTTGGTAAAATTAGAGTAGCTGAAGGTTTGCCCAACTTTACCTTAAATTTCCTTATGGGACAAGTCATTGAACCTCTTTGGTTTAATCTCATTTCCTTCACCCTTAAAAAGCATGCCAAGTTTTCAGATATAAGCTAAAATAGCTGCAAGGTCCTGCCCTAATATTTTAATGGGGAATATAAATTTTAGATGAGTTAAAACAGATTCTTAGTAATGTATATTACCTTCCGCTTAATAGGTGCTCAGTGCACTTTAATTGAATAAATGAATCTCAATCCAGCTCTTCTGTTGTTTGTTTTACAAATGTTTAAATCAAAACCCAGAGAGAATCTGTCATTAGGCTAACAATGCTTTTTAAACTGCAGGACCTCCTGTAGTAGAATTCAGGTCCCCGGCTTTCATACAGTATTCTTTCTGGGTAAAATTTCAGTTCTGCGTCAGCTGCAGAGAGAATTATTTTTCTGGCTCCTGATTTGTATTTAAAATACTTGCTAATCTGACTTTGTACCACAAAGTGAGTTGCGTATTCTGCCTGGAATCACGCTACCGAGACCACAGATGATACCTGTTAACTAGGGCAACTTATTTAACCTTTCTGTCAATCAGTGTGCTCATCTATAAAATAGGAATAATAATAGTGCTTATGTTATAGGACTGTAGTGAGGATTAAACACATTAATATACATAAAGTACTTGGAAAAGTTCTATAAGTGACAGGTGCTACTGCTGTTATTATTGTTGTTCTTGTTGTTACTTATTTGTTTTAGATTCTGACCAAAAAAAGGCATTAGAATGTTTTCTTGGTTATTTTTTAACTTTCTTGTCCTCCTTAGGAACTTTTATTTCATTTTATCTTATTTTTTAAGACGGAGTCTCACTCTGTCACCCAGGCTGGAGTGCAGTGGCACAATTTTGGCTCACTGCAGTCTCTCCCTCCTGGGTTCAAGTGATTCTCCTGTGTCAGCCTCCCCAGTAGCTGGGATTGCAGGTGCCCACAACCACGCCCAGCTAATTTTTGTATTTTTCATAGAGACAGGGTTTCTTCATATTGGTCAGACTGGTCTTGAACTCTTGACCTCAGGTGATCTGTCCACCTCAGCCTCCCAAAGTCCGGGGATTACAGACGTGAGCCACTGCACCCAGCCTATCAACTTTTAAATCCTTAGGCTGTGGAGAGTTAGTGAGGATTGGAAAAGAAGAAAACTTTATGATTTTTGCTATTGGTAGATTTGTCTGTGTAATGTATTGGTAAAGAGAAGTAACATTCTCCCAATATTTATGGAGATTTTTCAATGAGAATACTTTAAAAGAATCTCCTAAAATTTTATATGTGAAATATATATAAATGTATTTTCTGGAGAAAGGTATTAGGGTTTTAAAAATCGTTTTATTCCACATGGCACCTAGATTCTTTAATAGTGTACTTGTTGAGATGGAAGCTACAAATGGTTGAAAACTATTAGATAGATTATGTATGTTAAAGGAGTTGGAGGACCAAAAAAACCATCTCTACTTTATGAGTGATATGACACTAAATTTGCTTTACAAGATAGTCGTCAGAGTCATATTAAATCCTATGTTGTTGTGATTTTTTCATTATGATATTCAATAGAATTTTTCAGTCACATAGAAAGATAAGGGAATTATTTAAAACCAGTACTTGTGGCTCACACCTGTAATCCCAGCACTTTGGGAGGCTGAGGCGGGCACATCACTTGAGGTAAGGAGTTTGAGACCAGCGTGGCCAACATGGCAAAACTCCCCTCTACTAAAAATACAAAAATTAGCCAGGCATGGTTGTGCATGCCTGAAGTCCCAGCTACTTGGGAGGCTGAGGTAGGGGAATGGTTTGAATCCGGGAGTCAGAAGTTACAGTGAGCCAAAATTGTGCCATTGCACTCCAGCCTGGGCAACAGAGTAAGACTCTGTCTCAAAAAATATTTTTTAATTCAAAAATAAAAATAAAACCAATACTTGTTTGCCTATCTTTCAAGTTGAGATACAACAAGTATAGTTGAATCTTCCTGTATATCTACAGTTAAATGTTAAAGAGTATTTAAGTATAATTTCATTTTAAATGTGAAACACTGGTATGTTCTGAGTTTATTATTCTTCTGCTTTTCGAACAGTTTTCACTGATTGATACCTCTCAGGAAAAATATAGACTTTGGAATCTCACAAAAACCAAGCTTGTATATTCCATGGTATATTCTACTTCCTATTTCTGCCTCCAACAAGTAGTAAGAATAGGGTATGCATATGATACCTGGTGGGAGTAGTATTCCACCTGTGTTTATGGTCGGTAGTAAAAATTAACCCACTTCTTTTCTATCAGTAAGAGATGCCAAGTGTGGATAATCACAAAGCCTCAAGCTGTACACTCTCTGATGAGGAGGGAAGAGTGGCTGGATGCTGTCCTACTTCAAATGGCAAACGATGTCTGCATTCTCCCCTCTGGAAACTCACCAGCTGTATTTCCATATTGACACTTTTCCCTAATCACACCTTCCCACTTATTTTTGGCTACATGTATTATGATAAGGATGATAGAAAACATTTATGTTTTAAGATTACTTTTTTAAAACATTTATGTTTTGAGATCACTTTTTTAAGACAAATAACCAAATAATCAGTATATTCAATTATAATGTTAAGAGATTAGCCAAATGATCTTTTAAAGGCCCTTCCCACTAGTAGATCTATGAAAATGATAAAGCATTATATCTCATATTGAAGTTTTGCTGATTTTTCACTGAAGACAACAAAAATATTTGGAGTTATTTAGGAGTTTTAAGAGTATAAATTAGAGACCACAAAAAAGGGACTGCTGCTTAATGTTTTACATCCCCCAAAATGTGGTTAACACCCCACTCAGGGCTTGCTTAGCTTGGTTGGTAATTACAATTGAGCTGTAAAATATTTTGACAGTTTCCAACTGTTGTGTACTTGTTAGTCATTTGGTGGCAAATGCAATTTGGTGAGGTTTTTTGGTGGGGCATGTTTAATTAAGAATCTTTCAATTAAATGGTATGTCACAGTAAGCATTGATACAAAGTTTTGCAGCTATGAGCTACTTTTACATTTTATACAAGGTGGAAAAATGTATTTCTTTAAAAACACTTTTATATATAGAAGGTTTTAAAGTAGAAATATTAAAAGTGGAGGCTTTTATAAGCTTTTACTTGTTGTCTAGTAAAGCATTACTACTCAATACTTAATTTGTAGCCTGAACATTGTATATGATTTTCCTGGGTAAATGAATTCAATGGCAAATCAATCAAATTGCTTATGATAATTATAGAACTAGAAAAGAGGGGTTGGATAGATTTTTGTTACATGTTTTTATCCTTTGTTTATAACACCAAAGCTAATAATGAGGTAATTTGGGTCATATGACAATTCCTAGAAAGAGAGTGTCAAACCTTTCAATCAGGCAGGTTGCCTGTTTAGACAGAATAGTGTAACTACAGCATTTTAAAAAAAATCTCTGTTGAGCATACAGCTATTAGGTAAATCATTATTTCTGAAATTATAGAGCTAAATGAGAGTGGGAGGAACTTATGCCCTGGTCAGTGTATCCAAGGGTAAAACAGTAAAAAACTCATCCTCATTCACTTGAAAAACTATTATTTAAAAGTTGCAGTTGTCTTTGGGAAATCTTCAAACATCTTATTCTATTTTGTTTAAATGAATTTTGATTATAACGCTACCAATATATGTAAAGATTCTTAGGGGGAGAAAAACAGGAATTCTGTGAAGCCAGTTCATTAGTTCTTTAATGTTTCTATTTTTTTTCCCAAAAATACATGAATATAAAGATTAAAATCAAATGTTAAACTGAATTAGCTTGTACGATATTCATTTAGGTTTTATTCTGAAATGTATAATCTCTCCAGTCAATGTTAGGAAATTCCTTGGACAAACCATCTTTATTTGCTGTTATAATCTGTATATTTAGTGAGCAAAAGGACTGAAATGGGGTCGGGAAAGGGTTAGGAGTAAGCTGGTAATTATTGGCTCTACTTAGAGAACTGAGTAAGGTAATTAAAAATATTAAGTTGGTTCCATGACTGTATCCATTTGTATAAACTATATACTTTAACAGGATGAATTTTGCTATAAATTATACTTCAATAAATGAGCCCTTAAAAATCTAAATAAAAATAACCTTAGGTTGAAAAGGAATGCCCCAGTCATATCCCAATATCATAAACTCTGTTATATCACTAACTTAGCCAAAATTGCATTCGTAATTGAATTTGATTTAGCCTTGTCCAACAAAGACTAAAAATTGCAGAAAAGTTGGATAAAATGGCCTAAGTATTGCCCTTAAATATTACATTGATATGTGATATTATAGTCTATTATTAATATGTAAGTAAAATGTTTCTCTTGGAAATATCTAAAAATGTGCCTTCCCTATAGTCGGCATTCCTAGATCAGCATTTCCCTTTCATTAATGTTTTTATATGGTCTACGTATACATATGGATCTTTTTAAAATTCACATTGGTATTACTGTAAAAAAGAATTTCTTTTTAAAGATTCTTTTTGCTATCATAATACCTAATTTTATATACAAATGGTGATTGCGTAGTTTTTAAAATGAATTTTTGAAATGCAGGTTATATTTTAAATGTATACCAGGAGAAGAAGAATTCCATAGTTATTTCATAAAAGTGAAGAGCTACCATTTAATTTTACTAATTTATAAATTGGTACTATGTCTCACTTAAGATACATTAAATAGCAGGGTTTTAGGAAAGATAGACTTAATCTGAACACTAAATAACATGCATCCCATTTTACATGGATTTTAATTTTCTCTGTTTTATTTTTTACTTTAATAATTGTAAAAGAAAAATATATGCTGAATAAGACAGCACATTATTTGAGCCCTTTTGGGCATGTCACCTATATCGTTTTACTTAGATGGGAATACTAAATATTGTGAAAGCGTCCATCTTCCCTAGATACTTTATAGATTTGATATAACCATAATCAAAATACAAACAGGATTTTTGAGGGGATGGTATCAAAATGATTAAAAATTTATTTAGAAAATAAATATTTAAGGATTTAAAAAATTTTTTTAAAAAAGATAATTGTTAATGGGGTTTGATTAGGCATACAGGATTCTAAAGCAGTGTATACGATAGCAATGTACTGGTAAAAACAGTAGGTCGATAACTGAAACAAAAAATCTATCCCAGAAACAAACACAGTCTCATTCAGACACCATACACAACACATTTGCATAATCATTTAATATACAATAACAGGAGTATCACAGAACAATGAAATACTATTTGGGAAGTAATGTTGGGATAATAACATAGAACTTTAATTCACACCGTTCACTAAAATGTATTCTAGATAGATGAAAGCATTAAAGCATTAAATTAAAAATGAGCTAGGTGTGGTAGTGTGCACGTGTAGTCCCAGATACTTGGGAGGCCGAAATGGGAGGAAGACTTGAGCCCAGAAGTTTGAGTCCAGCCTGGGCAACATAGTAAGATCCTGTCTCTAACATAATAGAATTTTTAATTAATGAAATTATTTTAAAAGGAAAAGAAAATATAACTTAATATTACTGGATCTCTGGAGGGAAAATAACTTTCTGAACCGGAAGAAGCAAAAGACAGACAAGATAGACAAATTGAACTCTATAAAAATTAAAATGGGCCAGGTGCAGAAGCTCACACCTGTATTCCCGGCACTTTGGGAGGCCAAGGTGGGTAGATCACTTGAGGCCAGGAGTTCAAGACCAGCCTGGCCAACATGGTGAAACCCCAGCTCTACTAAAAAATACAAAAATTAAACAGGTATGGTGGTGCATGCCTGTTATCCCAGCTACTCGGGTGGATGAGCGTTGAGAATCACTTGAATCCAGGAGGTGGAGGTTGCAGTGAGCCAAGATTGCACCACTGCATGCCACCTTGGGCAATAGAGCGAGACTCTGTCTCAAAAAAAAAAAATTTTTTTTAAATGACAAAAGTTAAAAAGTGATAGATAAGGAAGATGTATTTCCAAGATTAGAAAAAGAATAGCTATTTTTCATATATATTTATATATTATAAATCATTTCATAATGTGTATATCAAAATATATTTTATAATGTGTATGTTATATATTATAAACATAAAATTTATATATAAATTTTATTAAAATATATTCATTGTGTATATAAAATATAGCTATTATGCACCATATACAATTTAATAGCTATTACAGTATACAATATTATATATACTATACAATTTGTATATATGTATAAATAAAAGACATACACACATATCTATATCATGTGTTACTTAATGATGGGGATACATTCTGAGAAATGTGCCATTAGGCAGTTTTGTCTTTATATGAACATCATAGAGCACATTTACACAAAGCTAGATGGTGTAGTGTACTACACGACTAGGTTATATGATATAGCCTATTGCTGTTAGGCTACAAACCTGTTACTGTACTGAATACCATAGGCAATTGTAACACAATCGTGTTTGTGTATCTAAACATGAAAAAGCAGGGAGGTCAAGGTTGCAGTGAGCTGTGATCGTGCCACTGCATTCCAGCCTGGGCAACAGAGTGAGACCCTGTCTCAAAAATGAATGAATGAATGAATGAATGAATGAATAGAAAAGATACAGTAAAAATACAGCATTGCAATCTTATGGTACCACCATCATATATGTAATCTGTCATTGACTGAAACATTGTTATGCAGTAGGTGACTGTGTATATTAATATAAAGATGCACACATGTGCGCATGTGCACGCGTGCACACACACACACATTTTAAGGAAAACATTAAGCAATAGCAGAGTTAGGATTCAAACCTAGATCTGACTGACTCAGTAGTCCAGGTATGCTGTTAATCCCAATGCTGAGTTCTTTTCTTATGCTATATACTGTGAACGTAACTTCTCCCTCATAGCAGTCTATATGATTTAGTTATATTAAATTTATAGAGTTGAATTTATTTTCATTTGTTTATAACAAAATCAGCCATAGGAAGAAATTGCATGGCTAGATCATGCTTTCTTATCTGTGAGAAATTGCCTGAATAAAAGCAGCCAGACTTTTTCATTCTTGGACCAGCAAGATGTGTAGGAGCATAACAGACCCACAGAGGAATGTCTCCCAGCACTTTGATTTCTGATTTATTCTGGTTTTGTTTGTTTAGTTTTTAGCAACTATTGTGTTCTTTTTTTTTTTGAGACATTGTCTCACTTCGTCGCCCAGGCTGGAGTGCAGTGGCGTGATCTCGTCTCACTGCAACCTCCGCCTCCCGGATTCAAGCAATTCTCTTGCCTCAGCTTCCCGAGTAGCTGGAATTACAGGCATGCGCCACCACATCCAGCTAATTTTTCTATTGTTAGTAGAGATGGAGTTTTGCCATATTGGCCAGACTGGTCTCAAGCTCCTGACCTCAAGTGATCCATCCGCCTCAGCCTGACAAACTGCTGGGATTGCAGGCGTGAGCCACCACTCCCAGCCTATTGTGTTCTTTTTCACTGCCTATATCATAATCATTAGATTTGGAATTTCTTTCTCTCTTCTACTCTTTGATTTACAAATTTAAAATAAATAATTGTAGTACGGGCTACTGGTCCAAATGAGGCATTTATAGAGCCCAAATGCTCTGTTAGGGAATAGAATTTTGCATATATTATTTGCTGTTTTTATAGGCAGGTAATCATACAGTATCTCTTTGTGATTCTAGCAAACTTGGTATCACAATATATTAAATTAATGGCTACAGACTACTCAAGGCCCAAAAAGGAAACATCAGGGATATAAATATAACCTGCAAGCATCTCTAGTTTGCTGTGCCCTACATCTTTTCATCCTCTTTGCTCTTCTCTAATGACATAACAAGGAAACTTTTTCTGAAAATGGTGCTTTAGTTTAGGGTCTTGAATTTAAACTTATGCCGCTAGTTAATCTTATGATCCTCATTTTACATTGATGCACTGAAAGCTAAAGTTGGTTGATTTGGTCATTTAAAAATATGTCAATTCCTGGACATGCATATCTGCATTGTCTACATAGTGGTTCTCAAACTTCTTGGTCTCAAACTTTTATACTCTTAAAAGTTTTTGAGGCGGTAGAGGATTCTGAGAAAATAACAGGGTAGGAAGCACCAGGAATCTCTCTCCCAACCAAGACAACACTTGCACTGGCAGAATGTGTCAGATGTAACTATTTTGGAAACCTGGAGTCTGTTGAAGCCTTGCAGGAGAACCCTTAGATAGTAATTGTGGTTAATTTTGATCAGTTTCAGCTCTTAACTCAGCAGTGGCTATGCATCCCCGATTCTCCAGCCTCATGGCAGGCAGTCATACAGGTGTTCCTGGAATAGCTTGCACAGAGCTTGTAGAAGCCAGGGTGGGAAATAAGGACCTTATCCTTCAAATATCAGAAATTTGTCCTCTTATTGCTGGTTGCTGCCTCTAACATAGAAGTGCAGGCAAAGAGACGGTGGCTATTGTTCCTGTACTTCACTCTTTTTGGTGTAAGCCCCTCCCTGCTCTTGGTGATTGAAGTGACTTCCGAGGGACTTAACGGGCAAGTACCTTTTGTTTTTCTCTTCATTTGTCTCTTTTTCCCCTTTTAGGAGCCAGGCATTGAAGAGTAGACTATTCAAAAGCAACCATATGTATAGGGGAAATTATGAAGTCCCTGTGTTTGTCCAGGAAAAGGCACAGGTACAGAAAAGACCTGAGATGATTTTAGTTTATACCTCAGACTAATATTCAGCACAGGAAACACCTACAATTTTTTTTTAAGCACAGACAAATAACAGATGGGGAAAGGGAAGAATCTAATTTCTAGAAGGGAATAATGACTTTTAGAGTTATCACATTATTAGATTCCAATGTCCATTTTTTAACAAAAAAGAATCATAAAGCATACAAACAAACAGAAAAGTATGGCCCATTCAAAGGAAAAAAAACAAGAGGTTTTTCTGAGAAAGATCTAATGTCAGATCTGTAGACAAAGACTGTAAAGCAATGTTCTAAAAGACACTCAAAGTACTAAAGGAAGAATGGAGTTTTATAAAGAGATATATGAACCAAATGGAAATATTAATAAAGAAAAAACTTTAAATGAAAAAGAAATTCTGGAACTGAAAAGTACAATAACTGAAACAAAAAAAATTCACTAGAGGTATTCAAAGGCATATTTGAGCAGGCAGAAGAGAGAATCATAGGACAATAAAAGTTAAGGTTGAAGAAAAGTGAACACGGCCTAAAGTGCCTGTGGGACACCATCAAGTAAACCAACATACACATTTTGAGATTCCCAGGAGTGGAAAGGACAGAGAAATGGAGAGTTAATATTTGAAGAGATAATGGCCAAAACTTCATGAAAGACATGAATGTAAACATCTAAAATTAACAAATTCCAAGTAGGATGAACTCAAAAAGTCCTACAGTAAAACTCATTATAATCACACTGTTGAATGACAAAGAGAGAATTTTGAAAGCAGCAAGAGAGAAGTGACTCATCGCAAAGGATCCTCATATCAGCAGATTTCTCATCAGTAACTTTTGAGACCAGAAGGCAGTAGACTGATATATTCAAACTGCTAAAAGACAAAAAAACCTGCCAACCAAGAATCCTGTATCTGAAAAAACTGTCCTTCAAAAATGAGGGAGAAATTAAGACATTCTCAGATTAACCAAAGCTAAGGGAGTGTGTTACAACTAGGTTTGCCCTGCAAGAAGTGCTAAATGGAATCCTAAATGTTGAAATGAAAGGGTGTTAGTAACCCAAAGACATATAAAATAATAAAGGTCCCAGAAAAGGTAGATAGGTGAGCAATAATAAAAGCTGCTGTTATTGTAAAAATGGTATAAACATAATTTAAGAGATAAAATGCATTAATTTAAGAGATTAAGGCATATTCTGATTAATCATATATTTTTTTCTTTTTTTGAGACAGAGTCTCTCTGTGTCACCCAGGATGGAGTGCAATGATGTGATCTCTGCTCACTGCAACCTCCGCTTCCTGGGTTCAAGCAATTCTCCTGCCTCAGCCTTCCAAGTAGCTGGGATTACAGGCATACACCACCATGCCTGGCTAATTTTTGTGGGTTTCTTTTTTAGTAGAGTTTGGGTTTCACCATGTTGGCCAGGCTAGTCTCAAATTCCTGACCTCAAATGATCCGCCTGCCTTGGCCTCCCACAGTGCTGGGATTACAGGCATGAGCCACTGCTCCTGGCCTGATTAATCATAATTAGATTAATTAATGCAAAATTCTTTTTGGACAAACAGTGTGTAAAGATGTAATTTTGATATTAACAGCTAAAAGGTTATTGATGGAGCTATTAGAAGAGAAGCTGTTAGAAGTTACTGAAGTTATACTGGTATAAATTTAAATTATAGTGTTATAATTTTAGGATGTTAAATGTAATCCCAAGCTGGGCATGGTGGCTCATGCCTGTAATCCCAACACTTTGGGAGGCTGAGGCGGGTGGATCACTTGAGCTCACAAGTTTGAGACCAGCCTGGGCAACATGGCGAAACCCATCTTTACAAAAAATACAAAAATTAGGCATGGCGCATGTGCCTGTAGCCCCAGCTGCTCAGGAGGCTGAGGCAGGAGAATGGCTTTAGCCCGGGAGGCAGAGGTTGCAGTGAGCCAAGATTGCACCACTGCACTCCAGCCCAGGTGATAGAGTCAGACCTTGTCTCAAAAAAAAAAAAAAAAAAAAAAAAGTAATCCCCATGGTAACCACAAAGAAAATAATAAAAGAACATACACTAAAGGAAATGAGAAAGAAATTTTAAAATTTCACTCCAGAAAAAAAAAATACACACAAAAGAAGGCAATGATGTAGGAAATGAAGGACAAAAAAACTATGAGGCATATAGAAAACAACCAGCAAAATGACGGAAGTAAGTCCCTTCTTATCACTAATTACAGTTGACCATTGGACAATGTAGGGATTAGGGACACCAACCCCCATGCAGTTGAAAATTTGTGTATAGCTTTTGTCTCCATGTAAACTTAATTACTAATAATCTACTCTTGACCAGAACAGACCCATAACATAGTCAAGGAATACATTTTGTATGTTTTATGTATTGTATACTTTATTCTTACAGTAAAGTGAGCTAGAGAAAAGAAGATGTTAAGAAAATCTGTCAGGCGTGGTGGCTCACGCCTGTAAGCCCAGCACTTTGGGAGGCTAAGGCAGGTGGATCATGAGGTCAGAAGTTCAAGACCAGCCTGGCCAAGATGGTGAAACCTCATCTCTACTAAAACTGCAAAAATTAGCTGGGTGCAGTGGCAGGCACCTGTAATCCCAACTACTCAGGAGGCTGAGACAGGAGAATCGCTAGAACCTGGGAGGTGGAGGTTGCAGTGTGTGGAGATCGCACCACTGCACTCCAGCCTGAGCGACAGAACAAGACTCCATCTCAAAAAAAAAAAAAAAAAAAATCATAATGAAGAGAAAATATATTCACTATTAAAGGTCTTTATCCTTTTCATCTTCATGTTGAGTAAGCTGAGGACGAAGAAGAAGGGTGGGTCTTGCTGTCTTGGGGTGGCAGAGGCAAAAGAAAGTTTATTAGTGGACCCACATAGCTCAAACCCATGTTGTTCAAGAGTCATCTGTACTTTAAATGGATTAAACCCTCCAAAGGTAGACTTTGGTGGAATGGATGAAAACACATGATCTAATAATTGCTGTCTACAGGAGACTCACTTTGTATCCAAAGACACAAATAGGTTGAAAGTGAAAAGATAGAAAAGAATAATCCATGTAAATAATAACCAGGATGCTTATACTAATATCAGACAAAATGGACTAAATTTAAAAAGGTTATAGGGAAGATGCAGGAATGACATCAGCAAGATGGCAGACTAGAGACACTTGGCATTCGTCTTCCCTGTAAGAGAGAATAAATACAAGGAATAAACAGCCAAGATTTGACAGGAGTGTCAAAGAAAGAGCAGTGGAGTGTAGCAGTGGAGTGGAGAAACACCTATTGGTGATAGGAAGTCCAGGAGGGCAGCATGAAGGCAGCCAGTCTCTGCAGTCCTGTCTCCCTTCCATTCCCCAGGATTGAATCAGCCTGGAGTCAGGAGAGAACTTCCTGTTGTGAGTAGCAGGTAAGCAGAAGATCTCTATTAAGCCCCACTGCCACTGCAAACACCTTACAGCAGTATAGTTGTTACAACAGGAGAATCCCACAGTCTCCATTTGGATAGCTACCAGGAGATCATGCAGCTGCCTTGCCCCAGTTAAGAGCATGAGGTGTGCACTCCCCATACTTCACCCATCTCCTGTGAGCCATGCTCCTGAAGCATGGTGCCATCTTGAGACCAGGGGCACCTCTGAAGTGTGCCTTTCTCTGGGGGCACATAGTCACTGCACCTGTCTAACACTGGGGCTCCATCTTCATTCCTCGAAACCTATACCAGTGGCTAAACACCACAACCTCAGCAACACAAAATCTGGACCCAAGATTGGCTATGACATTGATCCTGCAAAGCATGAAAACCAACTCCCACAACTCTCACTTCCAGCCAGAGGAACAGCCTGGCAGTCTCACCCAGGGTGAACCTACCCATAGCTGGCCAAATAGCCACATGCCCATCTTCATATGGGAGAGGCCTCAAGCTTCTGAACAGCTGACATTCTCAGGCTGGCAGAACAGCTATGTGATTGCACCCTGAGAAACAACACTGAGGTGCCCCACCCTCTACAGAAAAGTTCCTGACCTGCCAATTGGCCCCATGCCCACAACAAGAGCCTGAGAAACATCTCTGCAGGCTGGCCTTGGCCAAAGCACCCCCAGGTCGGCCAAGCAGCTTTGCACCCATGCCCCAGGCCTGAGAAGTAGCTCTACATGCTGCCTCTGGCAAGGAGCCCCCAGGCTGCCTACACAGCTATATGCCAGCATCCCAGGCCTGAGAGGCAATCTTAGGAGCATAAGGTGTGCATTCCTCATACCCCACCAACCCCCTATGACCCAAGAAACACCCCCAGGCCTAAGAAGCAACTTTGCAGTTCTCCCCTGGCAGGCATGCCCCTAGACCAACCAGATAGCCTTGCACCTGTGTACCAGAACTACAAAACAGCCCTGCGGGCCACACCTGGAAAACACACCCCCAAACCAGCTAAGTAGCTTTTGGACTGCATTATGGCCCTGAGAAGCAACCCTGCGATCCACCTCCAGTGGACACATCTCCAGGCCAACTGAGCAGCTATGTGTCTGTGTCTCAAGTCTGAGAAACAGCCTCATGGGTCCCTACCCAGCAGACACAACGCAAGGCCAGCTGAACAGCTTGTACCACATCCCAAGCCTGAGAAACAGCCATCCTGTGGATCGCCCCCAGCAAAAATGCCTTTAGGCCAGCTGAGGAGCCATGTACCTGCATATCATGCCAGAGAAACAACCCCACAGGCAACCCCTGGTGGGCATACTCCCAGGCTCAATGAACAGACCTATGCTTGTTCTTCCAGCCAAAGTAACTTATGGCCACAGGAAAAGCAGCAGTAAATGGCAAGTTTATAGCAATAAATGCCTACATCAAAAAATGAGAAAGAGTTCTAATAAACAACCTAACAATGCACTAGAAAAGCAAGAACAAACCAAAACTTTGTAAAAGAAATAATAAAGATCAGAGATAAATGAAATTGAGACTGAAAAAATACAGAGGATCAGTGAAACAAAAAGTTGATTTTTTAAAAAGATAAAATCAACACACCATTAGCTAGACTGGGAAAAAAGAGAGAAGACCCAAATAAATAAAATCAGAAATGAAAAAGGAGACATCACAACAGATACCACAGAAATACAGAAGATTATTAGAGACAACTATGAACGAGTATATGAAAATAAATTTGAAAACCTAGAGGAAATGAATAAATTCCTGGACACATACCTACGAAGATCAAACCAAGAAGAAATAGAAAACCTTGAATAGACCAATAAGTAAAAAGGTTGAATCAGTAATAAAAAGTATTCCAACAATCTAAAGTTCAGGACCAGATGGCTTCATTGCTGAATTCTACCCAACACTTAAAGAGGAATTTATACCAGTTCCTCTCAAACTACTCCAAAGAATGGAAGCAGAGGAAATTCTATCTCTTTCTATGAGGCCAGCATAACATTGACATCAAAACCAGCCAAGAATACAACAATAAAAACCCCCTACAGACCAGTATCTCTGATGAACATGGACACAGAAATACTCAACAAAATACTAGCAAATTGAGCCCAACAGGGCATCAACAACGACAATAGAAAGTCCACCATGACCAAGTGGAATTTAGCCCAAAAATGCAAGAATGGTTCAGTATACACAAGTCAATAAACGTCATACATCACATCCATAGAATAAAGGGTGAAAACCATATGATCATCTCAATAGATATAGAAAAAGCTTTTGATAAAATTTGACATTGTTCATGATAAAACTCTTGATAAATTAGGTATAGAAGGTTAATACCTAAATATGTAAAGGCCACATATGACAAACCCACAGCTAACATCTTACTGAATGGGTGAAAAGCTGAAAGCCTTTTCTGTCAGAACTGGAACAAGACAGGAGTGTCTACTCTTACCACTTCTATTCAGCATACTACTGGAAGTTCTAAGAAGAACGATTAGGCAAGGAAAAAAAAATGCATCCAAATTGGAAACAGGGAAGTCAAATTGTCAAATTGTCCCTGTTTTCAGATGATGTAATCTTATATGTAGAAAAACCAGGAGCATATATTCAGGGGAAGTTGAATCTGTGCTCTCAGGAAATAAAATGTTATTATTAAAAAAGGAAATAAGAAAAATCTAAAGACCGTACCAGAAATACTCTTAGAACTGATAAATGAGTTCAGTTAAGTTGCAGGATACAAAATTTATATATTAAAATCAGTATATTTCTATACATGAACAATAAAACTAGCTGACAGAGAAATCAAGAAAGCAATCCCATTTACAATAGCTCCTCAAAATTAATTTAACCAAGGAGGTGAAAGACTCTACATGGAAAACTGCAGAACACTGATGAAAGAAATTGAAGAGGATACACAAAAATGGAAAGTCATCCCAAGCTCATGGATCAGATGAATATCATTAAAATGACCATGTTGCCCAAAGCGATCTACAGATTGAATGCAGTATCTATCAAAATACCAATTACATTCTTCACAGAAATAGAAAATAAGAAACAAAATTTATATGAACCCACAAAAGACCCCAAATAGCTAAACCAATCCTGAGCAAAAATAACAAAGCTGTACATATAACACTACCAGACCTCAAAGTGTATGACAAAACTATTTTTACCAAAACAGCATGGTACTAGCATAAAAACAGACACATAGACCAATGAAATAGAATAGAGAACCCAGAAATTAATTCACATATCCACAGTGAACTGATTTGTGACAAAGACACCAAGGACACGCACTGGGGAAAGATAATTTATTCAATTAATTGTGCTGGAAAAAGGGAATATTCTGGAACTAGACTGCCACCTCTCAAAATGGATCGAAGACTTAAATGTAAGACCTGAAGCGTTGAAATTGCTGGTAGAAGACATAGTGAAAACACTTCAGAACATTGACAGGGAAAAGATTGTATGAATAAGACCTCAAATGTGTAGTCAGCAAAAGCATAAATAAACAAATGTGATTACATCAAACCAAAAAGCTTCTACACAGCAAAGAAAACAGCAAAGTGAAAAGACAACCTACGAAATGGAAGAAAATATTTACAAACTAGTCATTCAGTGGGGGTTTAATACCCAGAATATAAAAGAAACTGAAACATCCCAATAGCCAAAAAGCAATTAAATTCAAATATGGGCAAATGACCTGAACAGATATTTCTCAATAGAAGACATACAGATGACCAACAAATATATTTTTTTACATGTCCAGCATTACTAATCATGAGGGAAATACAAATCAAGATCACAAAGAGATAATCATCTCTTTCCAGTTAAGATGGCTGCTTTATCAAAAAGACCAAATAAATAAATAAATAAATAAATAAATAACAAATGCTGGAGAGGATGCAGAGAAAAGGAAATTCTTAGATACTGTTGGTGGGAATGCAAGCCACTATAGCCACTATGGAGAACACTGTGGAGGTCTCACAAAAATTAAATAGAACTACCATATGATCCAGCAGTCCTACTACTGAGTGTTTATCCACAGAGAAATAAATTATTATATTGGAGATATCTACACCCTCATGTTTATTGCAGCACTGTTCATGTTAGCCAAGATATAGATTCAACCTAGTTGTCCAAAAACAGATGAATGGTTAAAGAAAATGTGGTATATGTATGTCATGGAATACTATTTAGCTGGAAAAGAAAAGAATGAAATCCTGTCATTCATGGCAATATAGATGGAATTGGATGATATTATGTTATCTGAAATAAGCCAGGAACAGAAAGTGAAACACTGCATGTTCTCACTCAAATGTGGAAGCTAAAAGTAAAAAGTTGATCTCATAGAAGTAAAATATATCTCCTTCTACCAGAACAGAGGATACTAGAGGCTGGGAAGGCCGGGGGGCGGGGGTGGGGAGAGGAGCATAGGGAGAGATTTGTTAAAGGATACAGAATCACAGCTAGATAGGATAACTAAGTTCTCGTGTTATATACCACTGTAGAATGACTATAAGTAACAATAATATAGCTACTTAAAGCTATATATTATTGGGAGGATATTGAATGTTCCCAGCACAAAGAAATAATGAATGTTTGAGATGATGGATATGTGAAATACCCTGATCTAATTAGTATACATTATAGGTATCAAAACATCACCATGTTCCCCTTGAAAATATACAATTATTATTTGTCAATTAAAAAATAAAGTTACAAGAGACAAAGGACATTATATATTTTAAAATGTTCAATACTTCAAGAAGATATAGCAGTTAAAAGTATTTGCACACGTAATAGCTGACCATCAAAATATCTGAAGCAAAAATGGCCAGAATTGGAAGTAGAAATACACATACTTGTACAATAATAGTTGGAAACTTCTATACCCCACTCACAATAATGGATAGAACAACCAGGTGAAATTAGGAAAGTAGAGGACTTGAACAACACAGTATATGAACTAGATCTTAAAAACATACAAAAACCTGCCCAACAACAGAATACACATTTTCCCAAATGCACATGGGACATTTCCTGGATATATGTTAAGCCACAAATTAAGTTACAATAAAATTTGAAAGACGGAAACCACGCAAAGTATCTTTTCTGACAACAGTATGAAGTTAGAAATCAGTAACAGATGGAAAACAAAAAAAAAAAAAATCACAGATTTGTGTATTTTAAACTACACGCTCGTAAATAAACAGTGGATCAAAGAAGAAATCACAAGAGACTTAGAGAAAAATGAAAATAAAAACACAGCATACCAGAACTTCTGGGACACAATGAAAGCAGTGTTTAGGGGGAAATTTTTAGCAATTAACACTTATATTCAAATACAAGAAAGGGAACGCCCCATTGGTTAGAGGTTGCTGGGGTAGCGTAGAGGGCCGAGAACAACCTCTGAACCTGAAAGTGTCATGGATGTTAGATAGTACTCTGTTTTCTTACCTGTCTCCAGCCCTCATGCTTTATCTGTGCTAATGCAATGGCCTATCTTTTTCCTAGGGTGGCTTTGTCCACTGCCCTAAGGTGACCAGTAACTTTATTATGCTTATAAGGCTGTGTGGTGGGAATCAAAAAGTAAGTACTCACCCTCCAAGTCCTTGCTGGTGGCCTCTAGAAAAGACTGTCTTTAATTTTATCAACACTACCTCCAAGTTTAACAACGGCTGCTTGTAGACTATAACAAAGAGGACAGCATTCATGGGACCACTTAGGCAAGAGCAAATTGTAATGGAAGATGCGGCTTAATGTCAGGAACATGTATAGCTGATGGGATCTTACTAAATATTGTTTTCCAGTGGGGAAAAAATACAAATAAGAAAGATCCCAAATTCAGCTACCTAATGTTACAACTTAAGGAACTGGAAGAACAAACTAAACCCAAAGCTAGAAAAAGGGAGGAAATAATAAAGATTGGAGCAGCGATAAACAAAATGGAGACTAGAAAAACAATTGAGAAAATTAATGAACCCAGATGTTGATTCTTTGAAGAGATCAACAAAATTGACAAACTTTAGCTAGATAGACTAAGAATAAAAAAAGAGAAAAGACTCAACTTACGAAAATTAGAAATTAAAGTGGAGACATTACTATTTATTCCACAGAAACAAAAAGGATTATAAAAAAGTACTATGAGTAATTGTACACCAACAAATTGGATAACTTAGGTGAAATAGACAAATTCCTGGAAACAGAAGACATACCAAAATGAAACCATGTGGAAATAGAAAATATGCATAGAGCTCTAATTAATAAGATGAATGAATCAGTAATCAAAAATCTCCCAACAAAGAAAAGCTCTAAACCTAATGTCTTCACCAGTGAATTCTATCAAACATTTAAAGAAGCACCAACAGTAATTCTTCTCGAACATTTCCAAAACATTGGAGAGGGAATACTCCTTACCTCATTCTTTGAGGCCAGCATTATCCTGATACCAAAGTCAGACAAACACTACAAGAAAACAAAACTGCAGACTAATATCCCTATGAACTTTGCAAAAAATCCTCAGTATAATACTAGCAAACTAAATTCAGCAACATATTAAAAGAATTACATACCACAACCAAGTGGGATTTATGCCTGGAATGCAAGGATAATTAGACATATGAAATCAGTGTAATACACCACATTAGCAGAATGAAGGAGATAGTACCTGTAATCATCTCAATCAATGCAGAAAAAGAGAATTCTATACCCTTTCTTTTTTTTTTTTTTTTTTTTGAGACAAAGTCTGGCTCTGTCGCCCAGGCTGGAGTGCAGTGGCCGGATCTCAGCTCACTGCAAGCTCCGCCTCCCGAGTTCACGCCATTCTCCTGCCTCAGCCTCCCGAGTAGCTGGGACTACAGGCGCCCGCCACTGCGCCCGGCTAGTTTTTTGTATTTTTTAGTAGAGACGGGGTTTCACAGTGTTAGCCAGGATGGTCTCGATCTCCTGACCTCGTGATCCGCCCGTCTCGGCCTCCCAAAGTGCTGGGATTATAGGCTTGAGCCACCGCGCCCGGCGAGAATTCTATACCCTTTCATGATTAAAAAAAAAAAGATTCAACATGCTAGAAATTAAAGGAACTTACCTAAACATGGTAAAAGTCATATATGAAAAACCCACAGAGAATATCGTATTCAACAGTGAAAGACTTCTATGATCAGGAACAAGGCAAGGATGCCCACTCTTGCCAGTTGTCTTCAATATAGTACTGAAAGTCCTAGCCATCACAATTAGGCAAGAAAAAGATATAAAAGGTATCCAAATCAGAAAGGAAGACATAAGATTATCTCTGTTTGCAGATGAGAATATCCTGTATATAGAAAACCCTAAAGATTCTACCAAAAAAAAAAAAAATGTTGTAACTAATAAGTTCAGCAAAGTAGCATGATACAAAAACCAATCCATTGTATTTCTATATACCAACAATGAGCAATTCACAAAGGAAATTAAGAAAGTATTTTCATTAACAATAGCATCAGCCAGGCACAGAAGCTAACACCTGTAATCGTAGCACTTTGGGAGGCCAAGGCAGGAGGATTGCTTGAGCTCAGGAGTTCAAGACCAGCCTGGAAAACATGGTGAAACCCCCATTTCTACAAAAAATTTTAACAATTAGCCAGGTGTGGTGGCATGCACTCATAGTCCCAGCTACTTGAGAGGCTGAGGTGAGAGGATTGCTTGAACCCAGAATGTTAAGGCTACAGTGAGTTGTCACCATGCTGCTGCACTTCAGCCTGGGCAACAGAGCAAGACCCTGTCTCAAGACAAAACAAAACAAAAAAAGCAAAAACAGTAGCATCAAAAAGAATTAAATACTTAGGAATTAACTCAACCAGAAAGGTAAAAGACTTGCACTGAAAACTATAAAACAATTCTGAAAGAAATTGAAGAAGACAGAAATAAATGAAAAGATATCCCATGTTCCTGGCTTAGAAAACTTAATATTGTTAATATATCAATACCACCCAAAGAGATCTAAAGATTTAATGCAATTCTTATAAAAATCCCAATAACGTTTTTTGCAAAAATATAAAAATCCATCTTAATATTCATTTGGAATTTTAAAGAACCCAGAATAGCCAAAAACAAGCCCGGAAAAGAACAAGGGTGGAAGACTCACACTTCCTGATTTTAAAACTTACTGCACAGCTACAGTAATCAAGACAGTATGGTACTGGCATGCAGACATATAGACCAATATAATGGAATAGAGAGTCCAGAAACAAACCTCTGCATATAATAAGGTCAGTGATTTTCAGCAAGTCAAGACTATGGAGAAAAAAGAATAAAACATAGGGCAAAAATAAAACATTGGATTTGGCAGTGAGTTCTTGGGTAGACACCAAAGACACAGACAACAAAAGAAAGAAGACAAATTACACTTCATGAAAATTTAAAACTTTTGTGACTCAAAGAACACAATCCACAGAGGGAAAATATTTCTTGCCTACAAAATGGGAGAATATTTTCAAATAACATATCTGGTAAGAAGGGATTTATGTCCAGAATATTTAGGAAACTCTTAAAACCAGACAACCCATTGCAAAAATAGGCAAAGGCCTTGAATAGATATTTATCCAAAGAAGACATACAAATAGCCAACTAGTATATGAAAAGATGCTCATTAGGAAATATGAATCAAAACCATAATGTGATACCATCTCACACCCATTAGGATGGCTACTATCCTCAATCCCTAAAGAAAAATCAGAAAATAACAAGTATTGGTGAGGATGTAGAAGAATTAGTACCCTTGCGCACTGATGGTGTGAATTTAAAATGATACAGTGCTGTGGAAAACAGTGTCATGATTCCTCAAAAAAATTAAAAATAGAGTTACCATATGATTTGACAATCTCACTTCTGAGTATACAGTAGCACCCCCACCCCATTATTTGTGGCTTCACTTTCTGAAGTTTTAGTTGCCCATAGTCAACCATTATCCAAAAATATTAAATGGAAAATTCCAGAAATAATTCATAAGTTTTAAATTGTGCCTCATTCTAAGTGATGTGATGAAATCACACAGCATCCCTCTTCTTCCACGCAGGATGTGAATCATCTCCTTGTCCAATTTATCCATGCTTTATATGCCACCTGTTAGTCACTTAGTAGTGGCTGTTGGGATAACGTCTCAGTTATCCAACTGAAAAAGCAAAGTGTGATATATAGAGAGCTCAATACTATCCACAGTTTCAAGTGTCCCCTGGGGGTCTTAGAACATATTCCCGCCAGGTGCAGTGGCTCACACCTGTAATCCCAGCACTTTGGGAGACCAGAGCGGGAGGATCAGTTGGTCAGGAGTTCAAGACCAGCCTGGCCAACATGGTGAAATCCCATCTCTACTAAAAATAGAAAAATTACCCAGGCATGGTGATATGCACCTGTGATCCCAGCTACTTGGGAGAGTAAGGAAGGAGAATCGCTTGATCCCGGGAGATGGAGGTTGCAGTGAGCTGAGATTGTGCCACTATACTCCAGCCTGGGTGACAGAGCAAGACGGCATCTAAAAAAAAAAAAAGAATATATTCCCACAGAGAAGGGAAGACTACTCTATACCCAAAATAATTGAAAACAGTCTAGAAGAGATATTTGCACACCCATGTTTATGGCAGCAGTATTCACAAAATCCAAGAGGTGGAAGCATTCTAAATGTCCATTGATGAATGAATGGAGAAACAAAACGTGGTATATATCTGCAGTGGAATATTATTCAGCCTGGAAAAGGACAGAAATCTTGTCACATGCTATGACATGGATGAATCTTAAGGACATAATGCTAAATGAAATGAATTTATCACAAAAAGACAAATACTTATGAATTCACTTATATGAAATCATCAAGTTCACAGAAACAGAAAATAGAATGACGGTTACTAGGGACCAGAAGGAGGATTAAAGGAGAGTTGTTTAAGGGAGATAGAGTTTCAGTTTTACAAAATCAGAAAGTTCTGAAGATCTGTTTCAAAACAATGGAATATACTGACACTATTAACTGCATACTTAAAAATGGTTAAGGACTGGGCATGGGGCTCACACCTGTAATCTCAGCACTTTGGGAGGTCGAGGAGGGTGGATCACTTGAGATCAGGAGTTTGAGACCAGCCTGGGCAATGTGGTGGAATCCTGTCTCTACTAAGAATACAAAAATTAGCTGGGCATGATGGCATGAGCCTGTAATCCCAGCTACGTGGGAGGCTGAGGAAGGAGAATCGCTTGAACCCAGGAAAGGGAGGTTGCAGTGAGCCAGTCGTGCCGCCGCACTCCAACCTGGGTGACAGAATGAGACTCCATCTCAAAAAAAAAAAAAAAAAAAGGTTAAGATGGTAAATATTATGTGTATTTTACTACAATAAAAAGAAATTTAAAAGTTATTGAGGAGCCCAAATAACTTCTGTTTATGTGAGTTATACCTATTGCTATTTACAGTATTATAAATTAAGAGAGAAGTTTTTAAATTTTATTAATTTATTTAAAGTTATATTAAACTATTATATCACATATTAACATAAATAATGTAGTATTTTCATGAAAAACGACTGTATTTTTCAAAACAAAAACAGTTTATTGAGAAGACTGACATTGTTTTTCATTTTTGCCAGTGTCTAATATCTGGCTTAATTGAAAACAGCTTTCTGCATTCAATATGTTGTAATGTGTTTTGGTTGTACTCTGTGAAGAAAATTTGACCTTATCAAATATATAATGTTAAAGAGAATTTAAATAGTTCTCAAATGATTGGAGATTATAATTTTTGATACTACACCAAAACTCACAAATGATAGTTTCTTAAGTTAGTTTCAATGTGGAATCAAACCATACATTGGCGTATGTGGCATTTTCAACTGCATCTTTTATTGATGTGTGATTTCGTAACATCATGCATTATTTATTTGGAAAACATTGATTCCCGTACTCATGCAGATCTTCCAAATGTTGTCACATTTGATTACACAATATTGAAAAATAACATTTGTTAATATAACCACCAATTATAGGGAAGAGGAAAGAGATTGGGATAAGAGAGAAGCACAAAAGTGGGCTAGTTTCTGAAATGTTGGCAAAGTTCCTATTCTTTTGGTATCATGATTTGATAGTAATCAGTTTGTTCTTGGCTTTATTGTTTTAAGTATGACCCCCCTAAACAATGTAGTTTACTTTTGACTGGTTTTATATATATATAAATGGAATCATATATACATGTTTGTACCTGTTTTCTTTTGTTCAATATTATGTTTTAGGATGTATTTCTTTTGTGCGTGTCTCTAGTATTTCACTATCTGAATAGATCAAAATGTTTAAATCCATTTTATTGTTGCTGAACATTTACATTATTTTCGGATTTGGAAAATTTTAAAGTGCTGCTGTGAACATTTTTGCATATGTATTCTATTCTGTGCTGTATAAGCATGCATTTCTATAGGATATAAACCTAGGAATTGCTGGGTCATAGGATATGCACATTTTCAATTTTAGCATAATAGATGATGCCAAACTTTTTTCATCAGCCCTGTAGGAAAGCTCCCTTTGCTCCACATCCTTGCCAATACTTGGTATTTTTAATTTCATTAAAATTTAATCTCAAGAGACTTCTTAAAATTTCGGCCTTTCTGGGGAGAAGTGTGCAGTAGTACCTTGTGTAATTCTCTGAATACTGGTGTGATGGAGCAAGTTTTCACATTTACTGAATATTTGGATTTCTTCTTTTATAAAGTGTACATTCAATTTTTGCACCTTTTTATATTGATTAACTTTCCTTTTCTTACTAATTTGTGGATGTTCTTTGTATATTCTAGCTACAAACCCCTTTTTGATGGAAAATATATACAATTAATTTAGCACCAGATTTACTTAACTTTCAGGACAGGAAACATAGCATATTAGCATTAGAGCGTCAGGTATGCTAGGCCATATTTTAGTTCCTCATGTCAGTTCTTAGGTGAAAGATCAGGTGGGTAAGTGTGGACCACTCTACCTTATAAAACACAGGATCTTGTAGCAGCCCCCACACACAACTGTCGGATTCCAAAGGGACATGCTTGGTTACATGAATCACACTAAGCATAGGGAAGCTGCAGCCTTTGTTTTTCAATAGAGATATATAGTTTATTCATAGGCCTTCGAGTTAGATGCAGTTCACCAAGCTGGGGTCAGTTTTACAGTAAATAATGTTGCCTGGTAACACAGCTGACTTCTCACTTTTAGCATAATCCAATATATTTCCATGGAATTCATGTTAGAAGAAGGTAAACTTGAGAGCATTTCTTCATGGAGAAAGAGTTTAGTTAACCTTTTCTATTGGTTAGCCGTTTCTCCCTGGAAAAATAATTGATATCATTATACAAAATTGAGTCTTCTAAGCCATGAATAAATATCTCCATCTTGGCCGGGCACAGAGGCTTACGCCTGTAATCCCAGCACTTTGGGAGGCCAAGGCAGGTGGATCACGAGGTCAAGAGATGGAGACCATCCTGGCCAATGTGGTGAAACCCTGTCTACTAAAAATACAAAACATTAGTCGGGCATGGTGGCTCGCGCCTGTAGTCCCAGCTACGTGGGAGGCTGAGGCAGGAGAATCGCTTGAACCCGTGAGACAGAGGTTGTAGTTAGCTGAGATCGCGCCAGTGCACTCCAGCCTGGGCGACAGAGCGAGACTCTGTCTCAAAAAAATATAGATAGATGGATCGATCTCCATCTCTTTAGATTTTCTTTACTTTTTCGCAGTAAATCTTGATAGTTTTTTTTTTATAGCAGTCATGTATATTGTTTTTGGATTTGTGCCAAGTACTTGACATTTTTATGCCACTATGGATGGTTTTCAAATTTTTAGTTTTTGTTTTTGTTAGTTGATAGGAATACAGTTGGTTTTGTACATTGATTTTGTATCCAACACCTTGCTAAATTCTCTTATTAACTCTAATAAGTTGTAACTTCTTGTGGATGTTCTACATACTCAATTATATTATTTGTAAATAATGCTTTACAATTTTGTTTCTTTTTTAATATGTTTACCTTAATGTCTTTTTCTGACCTTAATGTACCAGCTGCGACAATGTTGAATAAAAGTGGTGACAGATGCTCAATCTCAAATATTTCACCCTTGCAATATTTGCTGTGGCCTTTTTAACGAGTTAAAGAAGATTCTATATTACAGGTTGCTAAGACTATTTGTTAGAATATAAATGGACATTATTTTATTAAATGTTCTTCTGAATCTGTTTAGATAATTATATTATATATCTTTCCTCCAAATCTGTTAATTGGTCAGGTTACCTCAATAGATATGCTGACGTTAAGCCAAGTATGTGCTCTTGGGATAAGTCTGATTTGTTCAAGATGTGTTATCCTTTTTTAATAAATTACTAATATTTTCATTAAAACTTTGCCTCTATGTTCATGAGAGTTTTCTTTAATTTTGCCTTTGCCTTTTGAGTTTTGGTATAAAGGCCCATGAAATGAGATAGAGAGTAATCTCATTTTTCCAGTTTTCTATAATTTGTGTAATGTTTGAGATACTTTTTCCTTGAATGAATGTTTGGTGAAACTTATTAGTGAAGCCAACTGGAATATTCTTTGTGGGAAGGTTTTTAATTACAAACTCAATTTCTTTAACAGTTACAGAACTCTCTGGGTTTTCTATTTCTTCTTGTGTCTATTGCAGTAAGCTATACTTTTCTAAGAATTTGCTTCACTCTTTCTTTCTTGGTCACTCACATTACAGGTTTAATTTACTTAGTCCTTTCAAAGCAGCAGCTTTGGCTTTGCTGATCCTCTCTATTATATGCTTAGTTACTATGTTATTATTTTTTGCTTTTACCTTTTTATTTTACTGTTTCTACTTTTGGGGGAAGGGGATGAGGCTCATATTGCTATTTGGGAGCCCACCAAAAGTGCAACTGTACCTCTCAACTCACTCTTCTAGACTACCATTATAAAAACAGCAGAGAGTTTCACTTGCTCTCTAGTTTTCCTGTCTCTCCATGTCTTGGCTTGGAGAGAGTTGGTTGATATTTTGTAGAAGATTAAAAAAAAAAATTAATTATGGCACAATCTTTCTAGTAGTAGAATAACAAAGCCTAACTTCAGTTTTACCGTGAGAATAAAGTGAAGTGATTTAAATGAAAACACTTTGAAAAAAAATATAATAAGACCAATACAGATCTAAGTGTTCTCATTCTCACTGTTGCTAGTTTTTGGGTTCACCAAATGCTTAGATATATTCAAAGTTCCCTCAACCATGATTTGCAATAACTGAGGAAAGTGTCCAAGAATTAGTAGTTGAGAGACAAAAATGTGCTACAACTTAAGCAATGTTAGTATATGTCTCATTGCACTGGACTTAATTAGCTCTTGTTCTAGTTATAGCCAGTAATTTGAAATAAAACAGAATGGACAGGTTTATTAACAGAGAGATTCTTGAAGTTGAAATTGTTTGGGTTAATTGCTTTTTTTGAATCAACTAATTAAACATACAGAGGGCAGTGATCTAACCTCTGAAGACGATAAGAAGTTGACTGAGACATTTGTTAGTATTGAAATATTTACAACTTCTGCTGAAGTCGTACAGCAGTATTATCTTGAAATGTGAAATGCATGTTGTTTAAAAGCACAGGCTTTGGAGTGGGAACTCCTTGGTATAGGAACTCCTCTGCTTCCTGAGTAACCTCACTTTCTCCAACTGTAAATTGGAAGTAAGAGTAGCTATCTCAAAGGAGTTGTGAGGATTAAATTAGCTTATCTGTGTAAAGGTCTTAACTTTGTGGGACATAATAGGTGCTCAGTATATAGTTTATGAATTGATGAAAAATTAATAAGCCTTTTTGTAGAGAGAAGAACTGAATATATTACAATAAAATGAAAATCTATTAAGTGCTACAGGAAGAACACAAAGAATCAAAGGAACACTGAAAAAGGCTTCCTACTGAATGGGAATTGGGAGGAGATTTCGTGTAAGAGATGACATTTGAACTAAATCTTGAAGGTTTGAAGATAGAGTGGAATTGCAGCAGTTGTGCTTGGGACAGAAGATATTTCATGTGGAGGTGATGATGTGTATGATCCAAGATTGGTGGAGATGGGAGACCTGGAGTTTAGGCAGGGAAGCATAGGGATTGTAAAGGATGGTGAGTAATGCTAGAGAGTAAATACATTGAGAAAGATTTGGGATTCAATGCTTAGAAGTATTTTGACATCATTTTGTATGTTCTTGAGAGCCATTAGAGACTTTAAGCTGTGCTTTAAGAAGACCAATGCAATGATATGACTTGGTTACAGGGGGGATTTGGAAGAAGGAAGACCTATTAGGAAGATTTTGCAATAGGCAAAAGGAGATAGATTATAAAAACCTTACAAAATATGAGCAAAACTGCCTGTAAATTACCTGGTAAGAGATGATACATGAAGGAAGAATTGAAAGGTGATTCTGACATTAAAAATCTAAACAATTGGGACAATAGCTGTATCATTTGCAAACACAGTGAAAATGAGCAGGTTGTAAAGAAAGATCACAATTATAGTTTTGAACATACTGAGTTTAAATTTTGTATGATAGAAAGGACAGCCAACTGGAAATGTCAACTTGAGATAGTTTGAACTATAAATATTTGGGAATCATCTGCATGGAAGTAATAGTTGGAATCCTGGGAATGAATCAGCTCAAAGTGTGGTAGAAAACTATTTAGAGCAATGCCTAGAGGAATATGTGGCTGTATCCATGGAAGAAGGGCAGACAGCAAAAGAGAAGGAAACTATAGTTAGAGGGATAGAGCAGAAAAAATAGAACTGACATTTCTTATTAAAATTTAAGAAAATTTGCAAGGTATTTGACTAGGTTTTCTGAAAGAAAGCTATTGCCATTATTAGGAAGAATAACTGGGTAGCTTTATTACCTTTAACATGTAATCTATATTAAACAGAAATAATGCATTAAAATTCGTTATATTTGCAAGTGTATTTCTACCTTTTATGGACAGATTTTTGTGTCTTTCTTTCTTTGGAAAGCAACAAATTACAAAGTCATTTAGAGCTTCTTTTTTCACCCACCCTATAGAAATAGATACATTGCCAAGCATTGCAAGTGCCATATTTTCCACATAGAATATCTAGGTGTCAAGATTATTTTCTAGTTAAAGCTTTGTTGGGGGGGGGGGAAAGAAAGAAAGAAGAAAAGGAAAAAACTTTTTATGATCTTGAAGAAATTCATGGCCTTTGAAATTTCTAGAAGAGCCTCAAAAAATAGAAATTCCTGCTGATAATGCATTGGTGGTGGTAATAATTGCAGTTCATATTAACTGAATGGTACTGTTTGCCATACATTGTTCTAAGTGTTTTACATGCATTTTTTTCATATAACAGTATTTACTGAGTACCTATGCTCTACCAGGCACTGTTCTGGGCATTTGATTTAGGTTAATAAATAAAACAAACTAACGTTTTTGCTCTCGTGGACATCTTATTTAGTGAGAGCAGACAGATAATAACCAGTAAGCATAATAAATAAAGTATATGGACTCTAAGAAGATGATAAGTCCGTGGAAAAAATAGAGCAGGGTAAGTGGATTCAGGAGTGCTGAACTGGGACTGGGTGATGGAGGTGGATTGCTTTTTTTCTTTTCTTTTTTTTTGAGATGGAGTCTTACTCTGTCTCCCAGACTGGAGTACAGTGGCACGATCTCGGCTCACTGCAACCTCTGCCTGCTGGTTCAAGCAGTTCTTCTGCCTCAGCCTCCCTAGGAGCTGGGACTACAGACACGTGCCACCATGCCCAGCTAATTTTTTGTATTTTTAGTACAGACAGGGTTTCACCATGCTGGCCAGGCCGGTCTTGAACTCCTGACCAAATGATCTGCCCACCTTGGCCTCCCAAAGTGCTGGGATTACAGGTGTGAACCACCATGCCTGACCAGATTGCATTATTAAGTAGGATGGTCAGAATAGGCCTAATGGAGAAGATTGCATTGGAGTTAACCATGCAGATATCTGAGAGAGTACCAGGCAAATGGAGCAATCTGTGCAAAGGCCCCAAGGTAGAAACATGTCTGCGATATCCAAGGAACAACAAAGAGATTAATATGATTCCATTTTGAGGAAGATATGGTTTCAGGCATGATGGAGCTACAGTCCATTGGCTCCTATTCCTGACTCATGGCTGTTTGCTCTCTCCAAGGAACACGTAGGTTAGGAAACTGTTTTACAGCCATAAGTTTAAATACTGGTGGAACCAAAGGTGGTGATTCACTGAATTAGAATTCCCCTAACCAGCTGCAGTATAAAAATCCCTGAAGAACATGTGTGCTGACTTGATCAGAGGCACAAAGGAAAAGAATCTCAAAGTGAAAGGACCAGTTGGGATGCCTACCAAGACTTTGAGAATCACTACAAGAAAAACAGCTGTGGTAAAGGTTCTAAGACATGGAATCACTCCCAGAAGAGCATGCGCAAACAGTTTGTTGACTTGCACAGTCCTTCTGAGATTGTTAAATAGATTTCTTTGATCCGTACTGAGCCAAGAGTTGAGGTTGAAGTCACCATTGCAGATGCTTAGGTCAGCTATTTTAATAAATTATCAGTTGTTTTTTTCTTTTTAAGAGGTCAATATGGTTCAGAGTGTTTAAGGGAGAGAGCAGTAGTTAAGATCAGAGAGGAAATGGACATGGGGAGAGTGAGGCAGATCTTGTTACTAAACCCTATGAGATATGTACCACTATAATCTGCACTTTACAGATGAGGAAACTGAGATACAGACAAGTCAAGTAACCTGCCACATCTACTGTAAAATCAAGAGCCAGCTGTAACAAGAAACAGTTTCATCCAATTATGTACTGAAGGTTTCAAAATGATTTAATTGTTAATTCCTTTATGGCTTTCTGTAAAATATTAGGTAAAAGATCAGTTCTGGAGTAGATGATTTCATTTAACAATGGCTCTATGATTTTCTTTCTCTGTAAACCACCATGACCATTTATAGGGCTTGTTGTAATTTCATCAAAGTTTCTTCAATTGCGTATGACTTCTTTTTGTTGGAAGTACAATAAGCATCCCTTAATACAAGGCTTTTGTATTAGAACCAATTTAAATTTTGGTTTAGTTCTTCTAGCCTTTTCATATTGAGCCTTCTTAGAAACAGAGATAGTCATAATCATAATGATGTAATATGTTTTCTTTATTTCTTACATACAGAAAGCTATTCTAGATCATAATATAGTGATAATGTCATTTATACATTACCTATGGACATGCTACTGATAATTGAAATGAATCAGTGTAATGATAGTTACAGATTATCTGGCCCATGTATGTATTACCCATGCTTGGAGTGAATCAATACCTTAATAATATAATTTGATATAGAAAAACAATTTAATAAAGACAATTCTTTAAACAATGGAAAGTGTAAGAAAAAAAAATGTTTATGCCTACCTAGTTCAGTGATCCCCTAACTCATCCATAAAACACTCTTCACTTTACTTCCAGGTTAAATGACTAGAGGGATTTGAAAGTCAGTGGATCCTTACATGAAAAGATATTTAATAGTTCACTTTTACACATGTTAGATTGCTAGTTAGCTATTATTTTCTAAAGTAAATTTAGTATATTGGGATTCTGTTTTTATCTACTTCATTATATTAAGTAGAATTGATCCAAACTGTTGATTTTTATGACCTGTGAGCTTTTCAGCGTTGACTTCGTAGAGATGATCATTTAAGGAACAGTACTTTGCTAGATTTATGGTTGTTTACATAATATTTTGTTAATCTGACAGTTAATAAAAAATGGGAAGTTATTGTAGTGGTGTTTCATAGTAGTCTTCTCACAGAAGCAGTGAATGCATAAATCATAATTATGTGGGGTTGATGATTTTAATTGTTTGGTACTAACATGCTTTTGTCAAGTGGGGGCATCATTGATCTTTCTTAAGTAAGCAGTGTAGTAAGAATGCTTTGCTTTTTAAACTTAAATGATATTAGGAGTAAATACTTGTTCTCTTTTCATTTTACTTTAGAGGACCTCTATTTAATATGTAAGTTTTCTTATAATAGCTAGCACTTCTAATTAATAGCAAGATTTAAAGTCCAGAAACATTTAACAGTTTTCTTTGTAGTTTCCAATTGTACTAGCCTATAAGGTTACCATCACAAAATGCAGTTGTTATTCAGTAAAAGAAAATGACATGGTTTTAATAATAATAAAAGTTTAAAATAAAATTGTTATTATATAGTCTTAAGTTTGTTGTTATTATTGATGTTTTAAGTATATGAACAAGGGTAAAAGTATATACTTATGATTTAAAACACACACACTACTAACTCACCTAGTATTCAAAAGTAGCTCTCAGTGATAATTAGAAAATATTTTGAGCATATCCAAAATACATACTGTTGTGTGCTGTTGCCACCAACACCTGTTGCTAATAACTCTAAAACTGTTTTGCCATCATTAAATTTATATAAGAAGCATGTTTGAATATGGTTATCATTGTGCTGTTTACTTAAAATGCATATATGAGTAATGTATTTTTAAAACTAATGATAATTTTAATCTCTCCACTACTAGAAATTTGTGTTACATTTGGACCTTGAAATACATTATTTTTAACCTAGTCAAAAAGGAACCATATTTGTACATGATTGCATTTGGGGGAAATTTTGAGGGTGTGCGAGTTACAAAGGTATTTAGCCTTAAATATTTCAAAACTTTAACATGATGTTTCCATCAGTAAAGCTCCTGGCCTGTTCTTATGTATAAGTTTAAAATCTTGCATATCTACATCCTTGTCAGGCAAATGCCAAGGGCTAAAACTGGAGATAATTTAAGATTTATGTCTCCCTCTTGGAGGTTGCAGTTGTCGTGAATTTACAGTTGTGAAGGATCTAAACTGACATCAAAGTGTTCAAATGATCTGATTAGGTCAATTAATGTTGATTTTCATCTTCCATTAAATTCTTTTAATGTCTTCCTCTTTTCATTTTTTTTTAGCCAAGCCCTATACCAAGTCCTGTTTTGGGGCGAAAGCCAAATGCTAGTCAGTCTTTGCTTGTATGGTGTAAAGAAGTTACAAAGAACTATCGAGGAGTAAAAATCACCAATTTTACTACATCGTGGAGAAATGGTTTATCTTTTTGTGCAATATTACACCACTTTAGACCAGATTTAATGTAAGTAGAAACATTTTCCATTCCCTATGAATATTTTGTACATAATAGACATTTTTTAAAAGAACATAAAATAATTTCTTAGCACATGTCCTGAAATAATTTGTATTTATTTTATTACCCCCACCTCTTGCTTTTGAGAGATGTATGTCAGAAAGCTTTTCCTTTTTCATACCTAAAAACAATCTTTTCTCTTTTTAAAGAAAATGGTGGCTGGGCGTGGTGGCTCATACCTGTAATATCAGCACTTTGAGAGGCCAAGGCGGGGGGATCACCTGAGGTCAGGAGTTCGAGACCAGCCTGACTGACATGGAGAAACCCTGTCTCTACTAAAAATACAAAATTAGCCAGGTGTGGTGGTGCATGCCTGTAATCCCAGCTACTCGGGAGGCTGAGGCAGGAGAATCTCTTGAACCCGGGAGGCGGAGGTTTCGGTGAGCCAAGATCATGCCATTGCACTCCAGCCTGGGCAACAAGAGCAAAACTCTGTCTCAAAAAAAAAAAAAAAAAAAGAAAATGGTTTTTCTCCTTAATCTCAAAGAACTGACTTCAAATTATTATGAAAATTGTGTTAGTGTTAAAATGAGATGAGATAAATAAGCCGGTAATTCTTTATATTGACAACAAGGGATTACCTCATGGTAAATTTGGTTGTCAAGGCTAGTCTTTGGTCCCCTGCCTTAACCTCTCTTTTAGATGGAAAGCTTCAGGCAGTGAAACGTGTAATCACTATTTTTATTCATTTATTTATTTATTTCCTTAATTTTCCACACTATTAGTTTTGTTGATTGAATTGCTGTGAAATTGCTAGTTACTCTTTAGTATTATTGAATGTCAAATTTTTAGATTCAGTTTGTTTTAAGATCAGCTGTTTTTATCAAATACTATATATACCCACTGTGCTATTTTCTCCCTCAGTGACTACAAGTCTCTGAATCCTCAAGATATTAAAGAGAACAACAAAAAGGTAAGAATTGATGCGCAAGAAAAATACGTAGTTTCCATTTTGGCTTCTCTGAAAGTCTTTATTAATTTGGAGAAAGTGAGGCAGTTTTACGAGGTCATAACTACAACTCACAGAGTGTTGTCTGCTTACTGCAGTACATTAGGATACATGGTTTACTCTGGTTTATCATGAACTTTTAAAGACTGTAAGTGCCAGGTTGGCATCATATTATAATATGCAAATTATCTTTTTAACTGTTGAATATTTGTTAAAGCATAGTGCTTTTATTCTAAGATTTGGCTTTTTAAAAATGCACCCAAAACTGTTGTGCCATAGCTGTTATGTAAGTTTAGAAAAATATGTTGGTTGGGGATGAGAAGAAGAGCCTAATGGGTAAGCAAGAGAGAATACTTAGGTTCTGAGAAGCAAAAAGATATAAACCTTGGTTCTTTTCATTTTCTGGTAAACCATATACAATTATGCGCTGCGTAACAACGTTTTGGTCAAAAACAGACCACGTAGATGGTGATGTACTGTAAGATTATAATACTTTGTTTTTACTGTACCTTTTCTATGTTCAGATGAACAAATACTTACCATTGTGTTACAGTTACCTACACTATTCAGTATAGGAATATGCTTTGCAGTTTTGTAGCTTAGGAGCAATAAGCTATATTGCATAGCCTAGGTATGTAGTAGGCTGTACCATCTAGGTTTGTGTAAGCACCCACTGTGCTGTTTACACAACAACAAAATCGCCTGACAGTGTATTTCTCAGCACATATCCCCATTGTTAAGCAACACATGACTATATTTTCCCATATAATTAATCAATGTATTGAGATCAGAGCTTCCCAACTGGTATAGGGCAAGGGGATATCGATCCTTTCAGCCTTCAGGGCATCTGTGTAAGGCTGAGTTGCTGGAGCCCTGGACCAGCTAACTGTGGCCACAGGCTGACTTATCTGTTTACCCCAGCACACAGTATGTGTGTTCTGTGTGCAAGGAGGGAAGCACCTAACTCAGCACACAGTAGGGCACTGAATGTTTTTTTCTACTGAATTGAATTCTTCAACTGAAAAATTAATGAAATTTATTATTGTCTTAGAACAGGAGTTCTTAACCTGTGATCTGTGGGTAGAAATCAGGGTGTTCTTTCTTGAACATGGTTGAGGGAAAAAATACATTTTACTTTCATAATTCCTCAACTGAAATTTAGCATTTCCTTTAACTATGAATTTAGGCAATAAACCACCATAGTGTTAGCCATGGCTGAAACTTTGTCACCTTTAGAAATCACAGATATTTTCGATATTTTCATGTCATGCTATAGTTGTTGCTGCAGATATCTGCAAATACCTTTTAAGCTTATAACGTCTTCAGATTAATTAGTGCAGTCATAAAAAGCACATATATTACTACTTCCCAAATTCATTTTAAGTAATACTTTCATAGGTGTATTTTTCAGTATAATTGGTTTCTTTTGTAATTCTATATGTTTTATCCATGTAAAACATTATTCTGAGAAGGGACCCATTGCCAAAAGGGTTCATGAGACACAGTGGTTAATAGCCTCTGGTCTAAAGTTCTTAACATACTTTAAATTAAATAATTAAAATGACTGGTGATACAAAGTCTTAGAACTTTGATAGAAGTTCAGTTAACAAGTCTTTAAATCAAAACAATTTTTCACTTGTATTACTCTCTAAAACCAAAAATGTGTATTGCCATCAAAAAGGTTTTGTTTCTTCAGCCTGGGGAATGTAGCAAGACCCCATCTCTACAAAAAATGAAAATGTTAGCTCAGCATGGTGGCAGGCACCTGTAGTCCCAGCTACTTGGGAGGATGAGGTGGGAGAATCGCTGGAGCCCAGGAGCCCAAGGCTGCAGTGAGCTAGGATCACGCCACTGCTCTCCAGCCTGGTTGACAGAGCAAGACCCTGTGTCCAAAAACAAACAAACAATCAAAAATGCTTGTTTTTTTGCAAATGCATAATGCTGGCCGTAGAGCAATAAAAACCTGGCAGTTTCTATTGAAATATGCCACCAAAAAAAGATAATCTTTAAAAATCAGTATAGTTTTCTTGTAGAAATCACCCTTCAGATGGGCATGTTACAAAGTAAATTGTTCTCATGAATTATTTCTTGTATAATTTTGGAGAGCCTGTGTCTATTAAAGTGAAGTGCTTCTTTTTCATTAATTACAATTAAATTATATCTTTGGGTATGGCAGTACTTTACCTCCATTTTCTTACATTTGAACAAAATGCTAAGCCAATTTAAATACAGACATGAGCATTATAAAATAAACCATTTTTTAAAGTGGATGTTTCACCTTACTGTTCAAAATTTTGAAAAGAAAATATTATTGATTCTACCTCGTTATAAATGTGTGAAGAATATGGGGAATCTCATTAAGGCTTAAGTCACACTTCTTTACATTAGCTTTTCATTAACTTAATAATGGTAAGCATACTTTGGATTTACATATTACTCCATACGGAAGACCATCCCATTAAAAATTTTTTTCAGTTAGATCTTCCAGTACAGACAATCATGGCTTTTGAAAGGCTTTATCTTTGATGATTCTATTCATTGTATTATTGAATAAATAATTGTTTTTACATCGTCTTTCCTTTCATCATTTGCTGCTTCTTACCTGATAGCTACATTGAGTTGCTACCTGCAAATTACTTCTAGCTTCACACAGTTCTTCCCAATAACCCCATGTGCCCCTGAATGAACTTAAAGCACCATAGGAAAACAATGCCTGTGTCTTAAATTTCATACAGATGCATAACATAACTGGCAGTAACTCCTCCTTACCAATTTAATAACATGTAGGAATGAATAAGATAATTTTCTTAGGAAGACCTCTTTTTTCACCCCACACAAACAGGTAAAAAACAGTAGGTAGTTGACCAGGGCAGAAGAGATTAAGCTTTGGGAAAAGTCCTTTATAAAGCGTAAACCTTGCTTACAAGAAACCTAGTTTGTTTTTAATTTTTTTTTTTAGTGTAATTAGTGTATATAAAATGAAATGCTACCTGAAGCAAAACACCAGCAGGAGTTTCCCCACAAGGAAGCTAATCATTTCCCCGGGTCTGTAAAAAGTGCTGAATAAAAAAAGGCATTTTCCTGTGACATCTGATCTTAACCAATATGTCAGTGTTTTTAGATAATTTGGGAATGTTTAGAATACTGCCTGTGGTGCTTTCCCTGATGGCCTGCTATTGATGCCTGTCAGTCAAGTTGTCAAGACACATGAAAAGGAAAATGACTTCAATTTTCCTAAAACTTGTAAAATAACAAACAAGCCTATACATGCACACCAACTGAGTCATTCTCTCTAGTAAATATTTTGAGGTACCTATATTATGAAGCCTAGTGCTGTGAAAATTGAAGAGGTTTTAATATCACAATTTATTTTTCATTTTCTTTCTTACTTGTTCCTTAATGTTTGTTAAACTACAAGAATATGAGACAAAGATTAAATTCAAACGTAGAAATGTACTTTAACAAGTAAGTGCAGAAGACTGATTCCTTCTGAATTGTTACATAGTTTCCTACATGTCTTTTAAGAAAAAATTTGAATTATGATCCTAGGTTCCTAAAAAGAGTAAACATTTTACGTCTCAGAGCAAGAATATATCTAGAGGGTTCTTTCTTTCTCTGAGAGTATATCTAAACCTTTAGCCATACTTTTAATGCTTCCTAGCAACACAATGCTGTTTTCAAGGGTTAGTTCAGGATAGTAATAATTAATTGTAAATTGAGAAACAGCTTTGATTATTCAAAACTAGAAAAACCTGATGTGCCATAGTCATTTAAAGGCTAACAAAAATAATACAATGCAGCCTTACATTCTCAACTAGGTTGTAGTACTCAGAACATTTCATTCTTTCCAAAACGAATGAATTAAAATGAAGTCACTCTTTTCATTATGAAAATCAGTCTTAATTGAGCATTTAAAAAATGTTTCTGTTTCTACACTTAAATTGCATTTATTTGTATTTTATATCAGGTAATCTAGTAGTTAGTTCTTTTGACTTATCTAGCTGTGCTTTTCTTCACAAATCACTGCAATTACATGACCGTGGAAAAGAGAGGTTGATAGAAATGATAAAGCTCAATATGGATTAGTCTAATGTTTCTTTATACTTTAGTTCCTTATCTTAAAAGTCCATTCTCAGAGTTTTAAAAAATTTAACTCTCATTTTTGCTTATTTCCTTTATTGGAAAAAATATTTTAATTCTTATTTATTACACTTTTTTCTCTTGCCTCTCCCCCTACTTTTACACATGTCTGACTTTTGGAAATTTGTTATTTTCATGTGACATAATGTCGATAACATATACCCTCCAATAACAGCAACAACAACAATTAAAAATGTGCTCTTTTTAAAATGTATGAATTATGTGAACTGTTCAACATATCTTTTGTTTTTCCTTCCTTTGAAGGCATACGATGGATTTGCCAGCATAGGAATTTCCCGATTATTGGAACCTTCTGATATGGTATTATTAGCAATTCCTGATAAACTGACTGTTATGACTTATCTCTATCAAATAAGGGCACATTTCAGTGGCCAAGAGCTAAATGTTGTTCAGATAGAGGAAAACAGCAGTAAAAGCACATATAAAGTTGGAAACTACGAAACAGATACAAACAGTTCTGTTGATCAAGAAAAATTCTATGCAGAGCTTAGTGATCTGAAGCGGGAGCCTGAACTACAACAGCCCATCAGCGGAGCAGTAGACTTCTTATCACAGGATGACTCTGTATTCGTTAATGATAGTGGGGTTGGAGAGTCAGAAAGTGAGCGTCAAACTCCTGATGATCACCTTAGTCCAAGCACAGCCTCCCCTTATTGTCGCAGGACTAAAAGTGACACAGAACCCCAGAAGTCTCAGCAGAGCTCTGGAAGGACTTCAGGATCTGATGACCCTGGAATATGTTCCAATACAGATTCAACCCAAGCACAGGTTTTGTTAGGCAAAAAGAGACTATTGAAAGCTGAGACTTTAGAATTGAGTGACTTATATGTTAGTGATAAGAAGAAGGATATGTCTCCACCCTTTATTTGTGAGGAGACAGATGAACAAAAGCTTCAAACTCTAGACATCAGTAGTAACTTGGAGAAAGAAAAATTAGAGAATTCCAGATCCTTAGAATGCAGATCAGATCCAGAATCGCCTATCAAAAAAACGAGTTTATCTCCTACTTCTAAACTTGGATACTCATATAGTAGAGATCTAGACCTTGCAAAGAAAAAACATGCTTCCCTGAGGCAGACGGAGTCTGATCCAGATGCTGATAGAACCACTTTAAATCATGCAGATCATTCATCAAAAATAGTCCAGGTAAGTGAATTAGAATGCTGAATACTATATTTAGTAATTATTCTCTGTTTTTGTTTCTTTTTGCATTCATAGATGTTGCAAATGATTAAAGGTGAAGTGTAATGTCTATTGTAAAAATTCCTGAGGCATCCAGTAGTGTGCGCCAAAGTCCCCACTATTTGGGAGGCTGAGGAAAGAGGATTGCTTTGGCCTAGGAGTTTGAAACCAGCCTGGGTAACATAGCGAGTCCCTGTCTCAAGAAAAGAAAAACCTGAAATATACCTACTTTATATTTAAGATTTATGATATAATATTTTAAGCCTACAAATCCCAATTTCAACATTGAAGGATATTGTGTAATAAGACTATGAAAAAAAAGTTGAAGGATAAAGAATGTCAACTTTTCAAATAAAAATATTACTTATAAAAACAATATTCTACTATAAAATAAGTCAAAGTTGTTTCAATATTCCATTTAATAAGAACATCATTATAAAAATATATAATGCCAAATTAAATATTTCCCATTTTAAGCATTTTCCTTAGATATTTTAATTGGTTTATTTAGTCCCATCATTATTTGTGGTTAAATATCCCAGCAGCATCCAAATTTCTCCTCATGAAGGGAATATTGTACAGTTTTAACCTTTCTCTTACTGATGATATTAATAATTTACTGTTTTTACTTGTATCTCTGGTACAGTCAGTTATAAGATATACTATTATTTTATGTACTACGGCAAAAAAGAACAACATTGTCAATAAAATTATGATACGTGGTTTTCCTATCACTCAGAATTTTTATATCTATTGAAAGAGCTCTTTTAGACTTATTTAGGCATAATTTGATCATATTAACACTCTTACGTATACATAAGGAGGAAATTTTAGGCAAAATAAATTGATTAAGGTATTCCTAAAAGTTTTTCACATTTAGAATCCAACTCTTCTGAATCACTTTTTGATTTAGAGTTGTTGGTATTCCTTTTTTTTTTTTTTTTTTTCTGCACAGTTATCGTCTGTGCTATCAAAAGCATTGTTACAGTACATGGTTCTCAAAGCCAGATTTGGGGGCCTCTGAAGTTCTCTGAGTCCCTCTCAGAGAACACCCGAAGTTAAAGCTATTTTCATAATAATACTAGGGCATTATTTGCCTTCATGACACTCATTCTCTCACAAGAGTATAATGGCATTTTCTGAAAGTTACATGATTTGTGATATCTCAACAGATCGAATATAAAAGTAGATATAGGAATTCAGCTGCTTTTATATTGAGATTTATAAAATATGTAAAATAATGCCATCCTTCTCAATTTTTGTTTTTTAAGTAATTATTTTCTATTAAAATGTGTTAACATCTAATGAGTTAACTGTGGCTACTTCTAAATGAAAAAAGTATTTTAAAATTGTATCAGTTTTAATATCAAAAATGACAAATGTCAATAGATATAATCTATATAAGCAAGAGTTTTTTGGGATCCTCAGTAATTTTTAAGAATATATGGGGATTTTGAGACCAAAAAATTGGAGAACCTCTGATTTTTTTTTTTTTTTGAAACAGAGTTTTGCTCTTGTTGCCCAAGCTGGAGTGCAATGGCACCATCTTGGCTCACCGCAACCTCTGCCTCCCAGGTTCAAGCAATTCTCCTGCCTCAGCCTCCCGAGAAGCTGGGATTACAGGCATGCGCCACCACACCCGGCTACTTTCGTATTTTTAGTAGAGACGGGGTTTCTCCATGTTGGTCAGACTGGTCTCAAACTCCTGACCTCAGGTGATCCACCCACCTCGGCCTCCCAAAGTGCTGAGATTACAGGTGTGAGCCACCATGTCCGGCCTGAACCTCTGAATTCATAGCATTTCTCCACAACTGTCTCTGGGATTTTCTTCCAGGTCAGTATACTCATTTATAATAGCACTGTCTTGGCTTTACCAGAAGGTCTCAATAGAAGATTTTTAGACAGTAATCTGGAGTTGTGTTTCTTTCTCACATAGTCCTCAAGTGGTGTTGACTGAAACATCAAGGAATTGTCATCATGCCAACAGAAATATCAAACAATATATATATAGATAGACAACCATGTCTTGACTGCCACCTGAATGACAGAGAGTGTAAGATTCTGCCATTTATAAGGTTTCAGAGGTGTCGAAAAAGAATTTACATATTAGAATTAAAGAAGTATACTAGCTGTCAAAGCAAGCCCCTGTTCTCCTAATCATAAACCTCAAATCAAAAGTCCTAAGTAGCTAAATCTCTCTGAAAGCTTTCAGGACAGCATAATGTCCACACATAGTAGATAATCAATAAACATCTAGTGAATGACAATTACAAGAACTTGATGACCCTAACTTGTAATATTCAATACAGATTTTTATTTTGTTTTTTTGCGGGGCGATGGAGTCTTGCCCTGTCACCCAGGCTAGAGTGCAGTGGTGTGATCTTACCTCACTACAACCTTCGCCTCCTGGGTTCAAGTGATTCTCCTGCCTCAACCTCCCGAGTAGCTGAGACTACAGGTGTGTACCACCATGCCCAGTTAATTTTTGTATTTTTAGTAGAGATGGGATTTCACCACGTTGGCTAGGCTGGTCTCGAACTCCTGACCTCAGGTAATCCTCCTGCTTCACTCTCCCAAAGTGCTGGGATTACAGACGTGAGCCACCGCACCTGGCCAAATTTTTCTTAAAAACCAGATTTTTAAGGCAAATATGTTTAGTTAAAACTAGAAATTGATTGATATTTAAAATGTTAAAATACCCTGGACTGGGAATCAGTAAGCCTGGATTCTTGTTTTGGCTCTCCCAATAAATTAGTAATGACATGTTAACTAGCTATTTAGCCTCTCTCAATCTTATTTTCCATGTATGTTAAATGAAGTAATCTTTAAGAACCCCTTTAGCTGTGAAACTATCATTCTGTGATTCTATTCAGATGATTAAAGTGTACTGGATGATAGAAGCAACGTCTATTCATAGCTCCATATATGTTTTCTCTTTGGCCATTGACTTATTCAGAATTTTGCTTAGGGTAAGTTTAAAGGTTTTTATTGACACTGGATTGGCAAAAGTAATGTCTAACAATAAACACTGTAATATAGGTGCTGACATTTGGTAGGCTTTTAAAATTGTATATAGCAGCTGAATTTTGGACAATTAAAAATGTGTTTCTCTTTTGTACACAGTATTTCAATTCTCAGATACACATCTTCTTACATTTTAACTTCTCAATCAATATGTTATTTATAATAGATAGTATATTAGAGTTTAATTGACAACGTTTGTTCTTAGTAGTTCATAAAATAATAGTAATTCTTACAATTAAAACCATTGGATTAGAGGAAATTTAGTAACTTTAATATGACTTTGTATACTTAACAAAGTCATAATGTTGTCCATTTGGGTGCCTAATACATGTGATGACAGTTATCTATCTTACACATATCTCTTAAACTTCACAACCCATAAGGTAAGTAGTCAAATTCTATATTATATGTGGGAAATCTGGGGTTTGCAGAGTTACTTAAGGTTATATGATAAATGTTAAAGTTTGAATTAAAAAGCAACCTTGTCTTCAAAGTCTGTGCTTCTCCACTTGATGCATATAACATCTTATCGTAATAGCATTAAAAAATAATTTTAGCCCAAATATAATGTGGTCAACAACATTACTGAAGGGCAATTTAACAATGTGCATCAAATTCCTTAAAAATCTTTATCTCATTAGATCCTACTTTCAGGAATTTTTCCTAAGGAAATAATTAGAATTGTATAATATAGCTGGGCACTGTGGCTCATGCCTGTAATCCCAGCACTTTGGGAGGCCGAGGCAGGCGGATCACCTGAGGTCAGTTCAAGACCAGCCTGACTAACATGGAGAAACCCCGTCTCTACTAAAAATACAAAAGTAGCTGGGGTGGTGGCACATGCCTGTAATCCTAGCTACTTGGGAGGCTGAGGCAGGAGAATTGCTTGAACCCGGGAGGCGGAGGTTGTGGTGAGCCGAGCTGGCGCCGTTGTACTCTGACCTGGGCAACAAGAGCGAAACTCCATCTCAGAAAAAAAAAAAAAAAAAGAATTGTATAATAAAAATGTACCTCTAAAGATATTCATAAAAGCATTATTTATGATAGTAAAAAATTGTGTGCAACCTAAATGTTCAGCAAAATAAGACAAATTAACTAACGTATGATGTGTCTATACAATGTAATGTTAGGTAGCCAATTAAAAATCATGTTTTAGGCTGGGCATGGTGGCTTACCTGTAATCCCAGTACTTTGGGAGGTTGAAGTGAGAGGATTGCTTGAGCCTGAGAGGTCAAGGCTGCAGTAAGCCGTGATTGTGCCATTGGACTCCAGCCTGGGTGACAGAGCGAGACCCTGTCTCAAAAAAGTAAAATAATAAAATAATTTTAAAATTATGTTTAAAAAAATATTTAAGACCATAAGAAAATGCTCAAAATACAATAAGTGAAGGGAAAAAAAAAAAAAGCATGATTCTACGGTTATTATCTCTGGGTACCAGGACTACTACTAATTTTTATTTATCTTCTTTTTAACTTGTATTTATTTTCTGAAATCTCTGTAGTGAATTGCATTTCTAGCCAGGAAAATTTTTTTTAAAATTGTGTTTATGTGCTCTTAAACACAATTAGTGATTTTATAGTCTTCTGGTGATTTGATTTTGTTCTTAAGACCAAAACATTTTTTCACTGTCTTTGTAGCTGGTTGGAATCACCAAAAGACTATAAAATCACAGAATTCGGAGCTAGTGGAATCTTAAAGATGATCCCTCATTTCAAAGATTAAGAAATCGAGGGATTAAAACAAATACTTAACGTTTATTCAGTGCTTGTCATGCGCCAGTGCTCAGTACATTATGCTATTATTTAATCTTTGCCCTGTCCTTCTGAGAGTTGGTCTATTTCTATCCTTATTTTATAAACGAGGAAACTGAGGCTTAGATAAATTAACGTGCCCATAATTAAGTGGTGGAACTGATATTTGAACCCAGGTCTGTCTGACTCCACATCATGTAATGGAATGCAGTACGTTTTTAACTGACCTGCTCAATGTTACATTGCTTATTATTAGTGGAAGAGGGATTAACAGCCTGATGTCTTGACTGAAAATTCAGTGTTCATTTAATTAATTTTGTCTGTTTTTGAGACACTGTTGATATTGTAACTAAATTCTATTGTGTCCTATTCAACATGAACTTAGACTTATCATTATCACTTATACATTTTATTTGTATCTATTAAGAATTTTTGTTTAATCCTCTTAAAAATCTTGGGTGATGAAAATGTCCTGGAATTAGGTAGTGGTGATAGTTCATAACCTTATGAAATACTGAAAAGCACTGAATTGTACACTTTAAGAAAAATCTTTTCTTCTTTAAGATTATAGAAAAAAAGCTTTAAAAATAGTTACAGTAAAATATAAAGACCACAAAGAAACCCAAAATGCTGAACTAATCTTTGAAAAGATGGTTTCACATAATATGAAATAAAGTAATAGCTATACTTATTTTATTTTCCTTGACAATGATACTTATGATTGAACCAAAACTATGCAATGAGAGGGAAGTAAAAGAAATTAAGTGTCAGATAATAGTAATAGACATCTAAAGCCAGAAGTTGGTTACTTAGTAGAAAAAAAAGGAATTTGGACTATAAGGAGTATGAATATTTGTGCTTTTGGTTAATGTATTTAAGAACTGATCTCTGTTGATGGACGATATCTGTTGTTCTCCAAAATTATATTGTAAAATTACAGATTAATCCAGGAGAATACTTTTTCAATTATAATATTTTCAGTTGTTTTGTTACAAGGATAGTGAGCAATGGAGAAGACTAGTTTTACGGTTTTTTAATGAAATATAATAACTTTGAATTTTCTATAAACATTCTTAAGAATGTAAAGGATTATTGCCACAGCTATTTAATATTTATCAACGTTCAAATTTGAGAGACATGTTGTTATCAATTCTTTAAGACTGAAAATAAAACTCTGAACTTTAAAAAATGTCTTTGTCAGATTATACTGTGTTTATGAGCAAATAGAATATATAGAATATATATTAGCCTTATACCTAACGAGAATATGTTCTAATAAAATTATAATTAAATTTAATCCAGTTTTAGACAGTAAAGATGTATTTCCCTCATATCAAGATTTATATATTCATTCCATGGTTTCTAGTCAACATTAACATTCTCTATAGGTAATCTCATGAAGCTACAATCTTATTCATAATCTCTATTATTTCAGCAGATTGTCTAACCTTTCATTAGTTTACAAATGTAGATTACCAGTTCTTTTTTTGGCTTCTAATTCTGTATCTTTGCTTTTAAGCATCGAATGTTATCTAGACAAGAAGAACTTAAGGAAAGAGCAAGAGTTCTGCTTGAGCAAGCAAGAAGAGATGCAGCCCTGAAGGCGGGGAATAAGCACAGTACCAACGCAGCCACCCCATTCTGCAACAGGCAGCTAAGTGATGTGAGAAGCATTGGTTAAAAAAGACCATAAGTTGTTCATTGTAATCATGGGGAGGAGGGAAGTAATTTGCTTGTATTTTTGCTATGTTATTTTTCTACAGACTGTACATTGCAAATACTTAGTGCGCTTACTGAACTGATAAAGATAAATTCATACTTGTAGGACCACTTGGTCATTATTCCTACAAAGCAGTGTTAGTGATGAGGAAAAGTAAGATCTGGGAATATAATTTCCACATATACATGAATAATCTGTTTTTTGTTTTTTAAACAAAAAACAGTTTTATAACTGTAGTTGTACTCTAAGATTGTATTTTGTCAATGGAGGTTAATTTTATTGGAAATGTTAGAATATAATAATGATGTCTATTATTACTGAATACCTACTAAGTATTTCAGGAGCAATAATTTTTATTTTACTTAACACCATGGAGACTGAGGCCAATAGGCAAGGTAACTTGTACAAAGTCACAGAATCAGTAAACGGTGAATCCAGGATTTGAACCTGAGCCTTATTAGATTCCAGAGTCAGGCCACTTTCCTATCATATACTGCCATCTTTTTATTAAACCACATTTTTGTACATATTTTTGTGTAGTGCTTCACAGATAATAATGAACATATAATAATAGGAGCCCTTAAAATTTAGGAGGACACAAACATCTTCATGAATCAGAAAACTGACAGTCTCACCATAGCACCATCATGTGTTAGTAGTTGTTTTTCCCAGAAAGAGCAGCTCTGTGCCATATAGCTAGGCAGCTACATGCCAGGTTGGTCACCTTGTTGCATTTGTTTCACGTTTACCCAAAGAAGTACCCTATTGCTTATGAGACTGTGCTTTGAACAGTCCCAAGATATTTTCCCACACTTCGTCTTTCAAGTTATCTATTGTTGCATTAAAAACCACTGCAGGGCTAGGCACGGTGACTCACGCCCATACCCAACACTTTGAGAGGCTGAGGTGGGAGGATCACTTGAGTCCAGGAGTTTGAGACCAGCCTAGGCAATAGTGACACCCCATCTCTACTTACAGAAACACACACACACACACACACACACACACACACACAGACACACACTGCAAAACTTACTGGCAAAAAACAACCATCTGATTAGGTTAATAGATTCTGTGAGTTAAGAATTCAGATAGGACACAGAGGTAGTGGCTTGTTTATGTTCCATGACGTCTGGGGCTGGCTTTCAGCTAATAAGACCTCTGCCAGACTGTCAGTTGGAACACCTACATGTGGCCTCTCCATATGGTCTCTTTACTTCTCTAGTGTGGGCTTCCTCATAGCATGGTGGCTGACTTCCAAGAACAAGTGTCCCAGTGGAATAAGCCATAAATATGTGGCATTCTTATGATCTAGCTTTTCTTTATAACAAAATCACTCTAAGTTTATTGTAAGAAAGGAAAATTAGTGGGAAATTTCAGTTATGAACATATATGTAAAAATCCTATAGAAAATATTAACAAATTCAACCCAGAAGTGTTTTAAAAAGTTAACATACCATGGTCAATTTGGATTTATTCTAGGAATGCAAGATTGTTTAATTTTTCAAAACTCAAGCAATGTAATTGACAACATTAACACAATAAAGAAAAATCAAGCAGATATAGAAAAAGGTTGGAAAAATACCAACATCCATTCATGATCCATAGAGAGAGAAGAACCACATTTCTTAGCCTCAAGGGATAGAAAGGAACTTTATTATTTTATTAATCCGCTAAAATGTATGCATAAAAAGCCTATAGCAAACATACTTAATTGTGAAATATTGAAGGCTTTCCATTTGTAACAGATTAAAAGACAGGAAATTCCACTACCACTTCTGTTCAATATCATAATGGGGAACCTAAGACAAGAAAAAGAAATAAAAAGGCATAACATATGAAAAGAGACCAATAAAATTACCATTATTCACCAGAAGTATGATTTGTACATAGAAAATTCTCCCAAAATTACAAGATTACTGGACATAAAATTAATATTTGAAAATAAATTCTATTTCAATAAGATATACAAATGGCCAACAAGCACATTAGAAATATCTTTAGTATCATTAGTTATCAAGCATATGAAACTGAAAGTCACAGTGAGATACCACTATGATAATGGCTAAAATTTAAAAGACTGACAGTAACAAGTGTGGGAGGAATCTGGAGCAACTAGAACTCTCACATTTTGCCAGTAGGAATGTGAAATGGTACAACCATCTTGAAAAACAGGCCATTGCTTATGAAGCTAAACATACACTTACATGACCCCAGCAATTCCATTTTAAGGTATATAACCAAAAAAAACTAAAAACACATGGTTATTCAAAGACTTTTACACAAAATTTCAGAGCAGTTTTGTTTGTAGTACCCAGAAACAGGGCAAAATTTAAATGTCCATCACCAGACAAGTGAATAAACACATCCTGATATAGCCATACAATATAATATTACGCCAGCAATACAAAGGAACAGAACCCTGAGATGCACAATAATGTAAATGAATCTTGGATATATTATGCTGAGAACACAAAAAAGGACATATATAATTACATTCACATGAAATTCTACAACAGGCAAAACTAATGTAGCATGACAGAAAGCCAATTGGTGGTTGCCTGATGCCAGGGTAGGTGGGATATCATGAGCAAATGTCCTAGAGGGATGGAAAATGTTTATAGCTTTATTGTGTCTGATTACACAGGTGTGTACATTCGTTAAAACATCAAATTTAAAATGGGGGCATATTACTAGATGTAAATTATATCTTAAAGTTTATCTTTTTAAATTATTTATTGCAAACAAAAAGTTTTAAAATATTTACGGGAACATTAAAAATACATAGTATGCTAAGAATAAAGCTAACAAGAAATATACAAGACCTTTAGGCAGAAAACTAAAACATTCTGAAAGATATAAAAGAATAAATAAATGGGCGTATTATGTTCATAGATTAGAAGACTCGATTTTTTAAACATTTTATTGCGGTAAGAACAGTTAACATGAGAGCTACTTTTTTAAAAAAAATTTGAGTGGATACAATGTTTTATTGCAGATCTTCATTACTTATTCATGTTGCTTAGATGAAACTTTATTCCTGTAGATTAGTAACTGCCCATTTCCCCCTCCCCTCCAGTCCCTGTCTGCCACTATGTCACTGTTTGATTCCATGAATCCGACTATTTTAGATACTTTATATAAGTGGAATCATGCAGTATTTGTCTTTCTATAACTGGCTTATTTCACTTAGCATAATGTCATAGAGGCTTATCTATGTTGTAGAATGTGACAGGATTTCCTGCTTTTTTAAAGCTGAGTGGTATTCCACTGTATATATATATACCACATTATTTTTATCCATTTATCTGTCAGTAGACATTTAAGTGGTTTTCACATCTTGGCTATTGTGAACAATGCTGCAGTGAACATAGGAGTGCTAAAAATCACTTCAAGATCTTGATTTCAGCTTTTTCGGATAAGTACCCCGAAGTGGAATTGCTGGATATATGGTAGTTCTGTTTTTAATTTTTTGAGGTACCTTCATACTGTTTTGCCATAACAATTGCACTATTTTATATTACCACCAACGATGTGCAAGGATTCCACTTTCTCCACATTCTCACCAACACTTGCCACTTTTGTTTTTTAGATAATAGCCATTCTAACAAGCATGGAGTGGTATCTCATTGTGATCTTGATTTGCATTTTCCTGATGACTAGTGACATTGAACATCTTTTCATGTACCTGTATCTGTTGTCCATTTTTATGTCTTCTTTGAAGAAATGTCTATTCAAATCCTTAGCCCACTTTTTAATGAGGTTAACAGTTTGTTTTGAGGGATGGAGGGTGGCTATTGAATTATAGGAGTTATTATTTATTACTTAAAGGACCACTGGTTTAAAACTTCTTTAGCAGTTTCTTTATTTTATTCCTCTGTACTTTGTTTCTATACACCTAAACTAAGTCCTTCTGGTGAATACCAAAAATAATGAGAAGAGCTATTGTAATAATTGCTATTATAGGACTTAAATAGAAACATGTAGTCATGGGAAAATGTCCATGTACTCAGTACAGTTAGCTACTTGTGAGACTTTTGTATTTAGTTCTGGGCTGAGAGAAAGTGAGAATTTACAGGAGATTCAGAAAAGGGTTAAAGTATTGAAAACAAAGGTCTACTTGTAAGAAAGAAAGGCTTACAAAAGGTAAAGAAGAGATAACTGGGAAATAGCTTAAGTGATCATTTGACTATATGAAGCCTCAAAATCCATCTGGTAGCCCCACTTACCTAAGAGAATAAACTTCCCAACTACTCAGCATGGCCTCATGTCCTTGCAAATCCTGTCCCCTCCCTTTACGGCCTCATCTCTTACCTGTCTCTCATTTTTTTCATTCTACAGTCCAGTTACAAGTTACTTACTGTGTCTAAAATGTGCCATACTCTTTCATTCTTGTGTCAAGCATTTGCTGTTGTTGCATTGAAATACCCATCTTCCCTTATTAATTTCTACTGAAATAGCACTGAAACTGAAATAGCACTTCGATAAACACTCTCCTCATGGCTCCTTGCAGTGAAGTTAATTCTCTTTCCTATATCTTTTTCTATTATTCTCTACCATAGCATGCATTCATCCCAATATAATTATCTAATTACGAATCTCTTTCTCTCATTCAACTGTGAACTATTTCAAAGTCCAAGGACCTTGTATCCCCAGCATCAAGTAATAGTATTTAGTAAATGTTTGTTGAATGAATAAATGAAGGGAATAGTGACAGGCTATTTTTCATATCCTCTGAGTGTCAACTAATAAAAAATGAGTTTAAATATGAAAACTTTGCTATAAGGAGCTTCTTAGTAGGTTTGTAAACAGGAAAAATAAGTGTTTTTCTGAAGGTCTTTAAAACAGAATTGAGCAGAGGAAGTTAGTGTTCCCTTGTCTGAAGTCAGTTACAGATAAGATTACTTTTGCCACTTGGGGACTTAAGCTTATATCATTCTTTTCTTGCTATTCTCGAATTGTACATTATGATACCTTTCTTTGTTGTTATGATGTGTGTATGCCAAATCCTTACACACACCTGCTTTTCCCGTATTCTGGGACTCTAATTAGAGTTCAGCTTTCAGTTCTGCCTTGAATCACAATACTGCAAAACATTCCCTTTAAAAATGAGTGCAGCTTTAGACTGCTAGCCTGGAAAGCTGTTTCTAAGACACTGAAAACAACTCTTGGTAATCTCATTGGGTGGATCCTTATGTACAGACTCCACTTAAGTTATCCTCGGGAAAGATTTAAGCTGTAATTTCCCTTAAAGGACAACTCACAAACACAGATACCATAAACCCTTCAATTTTTCTAAATTTTTGGCAGGACTACCATTGCATATTTTAGTGAATACTTGGTACGACTACTTATTGCCTTTCAAGTTTTTTTCATGAAAGTCGTTTATATGATTCATTCGTATCTTTGTGCCTTTAGAAACTCCTTTAACCTGTTTCATTTGCTCCCTGAAATTATGTCTATAGGAGACAGATTTCATTGCTCTAGGTCTGTATTTTATGTTTCTTTTCTTCCTGTTCCTTTTGTTCTATGAAGATTTTCAAAGGTTGGATTTTACTAATATAAGTTTTAAGTGTGATATTTGTGTTTTTCATTTTTTTCCACATGTACTTTAAATGATTTTTTTAAGTGCAACTCAGGAGTTTGGTAGCTTCAGCAGTCCACCCAGTATGTAATTCAAAAGAGACTTCTTGATTGTATAATATATAAACACAGACACGAAGAAAATGTAATTTTTTTCAAGAAAATATTTCTTTTTTTATTATTTTTCTTTATTACTCTCATTTCCCCATACACTTTTCACCCAGATATGTACAAATAGAATTTTAAAAGCTAATCTTGCCTGTAATCCCAGCACTTTGCAAGGCTGAGGCAGACAGATCACCTGAGGTCAGGAGTTTGAGACCAGCGTGACCAACATGGCAAAACCCATCTCTACCAAAAATAGAAAAATTAGTCAGGCATGGCGGCACACGCCTATAGTCCCAGCTACTCAGGAGGCTGAGGCAGGAGAATTGCTCAAACTCGAGAGGCGAAGGTTGCAGTGAGTGGAGATTGCGCCACTGCATTCCAGCCTGGGCAACAGAGCAAGACTCTGTCTCAAAAAAATAAAAATAGACTGCGTGCGGTGGCCCACGCCTATAATCCCAATGCTTTGGGAGGCCAAGGTGAGCAGATAACTTGAGGTCAGGGGTTTGAGGCCAGCCTGGCTAACATGGCAAAACCCCATCTCTACCAAAAATACAAAAAATTACCCAGGCACGGTAGTGCATGCCTCTAGTCCCAGCTACTCAGGAGGCTGAGGCACAAGAATCGCTTGAACCCGGGAGGCAGAGGTTGCAGTGAGCCAAGATTGTTCCACTGCACTCCACCCTGGGCAACAGACTCCATCTCAAAAAATAATAAAATAAAATAAAAATAAAAAATAAAAGCTAATCTTTTTCAGATGCTTTTGCTAATTATTTTGCATTGGAATATAATTGCTTTTTAAAAAACGCATTTAATAAGCCCACCATTACATTTAATAATACTGATATACTTGTATGGGTATCTGAAAGGGATGTTTGCATTTGATGTGCTTAAGTTTAGAATTCATACACTCTAAGCAAAATAAAGGATGATAGTCCTGCTACCCACAGTTCTTGGAATTTTTATTAGCGTATTAGTGAAGCATTTTGAACATATCAGAAGAAGGATGGTACATACGTTTAATTATAACTTTTTTAACAGAATAAAATCTATTTTATAAGTGGAAAATCTAAAAAAATCTAAAAAGAGAATCAGGATGAAACTTCAGTGTAATTAGTCTAATCATAATGATCAATGAATTTATAAATATGTTTGTTTTTGTTTTGTTTAAGCAGTAATTATGTAGCATAAGAGTATGGTTTGAAGATAGTTGTTAGGTATCTGGATGGCGTTTTAGAAAGAATTATCAGGAAGTAATTACAATGCTATTATAAAACAGACTTGAAGTTTTTCTCCTAACATTTCATCTGTTAGCATAATGGCCCACCCATTACACTCAACTGGTTTAGGAGCCTTTTCTCACATAGCAGGTAGCACGGTCAAACTGCAAGTTAGCAGCAAGTCCTGGAAGGTTTACGGTATCCATCTTTAAAAACCTGAAGGAATGTTTGAATCCTTTAAATAAAACAGTATACATGGGAAAGGATTTTAGTTTGGTCAGCTCTTAGTTAACTGCAAAGACCAGTAACCACACAGTGACTTTTTTTTAAACTCACCTTTGGAAACGAATCCAAATGGCTTAAGAGAGCTAAGAGAATGCAAGTTGCTCTTTTGCAAATTAAACCTTTGACAGGCATTTTATTGCCATGAAGGGTGAGACATCAGCCACATACTTTTGATGTTGATTGGAAATTATTGATTTAAATGGCACTAGTCTGTCATGCTGATAATTGTAGCAGATTTAGATAAGATCACTAGATCTTCTCCAAGTAATAAAAGAAGCATTTGCCATTCAATTGGTTAAAAAACACTAAACATTTTTTGATAATATGTAATAGTAACTTTTTCTGTAGTTTTCATATATATGTGTTCTAAGTATATATCATCATACAAATATGTATAAGATTATACTTACATATTTATGAATATTGGCTGTGTTAAATAAATAGACTCTTAGGAATCAAAGCTTTAAATTAAGTTCAAGTTAAAATTTTGTATTTTCCCTAATTACACATATTATCAGTTATACTGTTAGGAGGAAGTATGTTAATTTTACATTTGTCATTTTGTATGAAAGGACATCAATTATCACTTATTTAAAAATCTAAGACCTTTAATAACATACAGAGTAAATTTTTAGTTAAAAAATCTAAAACCTTTAATAACATACAGATTTTATTTAGTAATTTTTATTCTCCTTATGAGCTGGAATATCTATGCCCAGGGCACTGAAATGAAAATATATCCTCATTTTTTACTTCAACACAATCACCAAAAGATTTAATGTACAAAATCCATTTCAGACCAGTAAGACACTTTGAATGTAGAGCTGATCTTTTTATAGTTGCATTTTAGATAAGAAGAATGCTGGCGTACTTCTATGTTCAGCATAAATAGCTCTATACAAAGCAGCGGTTTTTATTCCGTATTATTTTAAATAATAGTTTATCTGTTATGTCTAAATGTAAGTTGATTTGAAGTCTGCTATCCTAACAATAGTTACTAGACTTCTTAGAAAACATATTGTTAGCTTGCTAGCATATCTTCAAAGTCATACAAAATACCAGCATTGTTGTGGAGGAAAAAAAAACCTCAAGCATCTTTTCTATTATGTGGCCATGAACCCCTAGCCTCAAAAGTCTTATTTGAGGTTGCTATGAATGCATGAAGCTAGGGCTAGGTGTCTTAGCATCAGGAACACTCCTTTTATGCAAGTATTAATGGCTGTGGACATTTTCCGTATGGCTGTTCAGTGCTGTGTTGAACATCCCAGGATGAATATCACCATTACTAAAGCTGTATTTTATATTGCCTATTTTGTTATTGCTCAGCATGCACAAGAGTAGAGTTTGAATCTTTATTCGTTTCATTTTTTAATGTTTCTTTTGTTCTTCTTATCATGTTCTGCTTTCCCAAGGATATATGCCTTAAACGAAAAGTCACATGTGCATTACTAATTGTGTGCTATTGTATTTACAGTTCCTAGTGGTGGCACTGTGAAGCTACTAATTCCTTTGCTTCACTTGATGTAAAATAATCTGAGTGTCTTTGATAGCAGTGAAACAGTATTAATTGTTTTGTACATTTCTTGGTCACTCTTCTTAGGTGGTCTTCATAATCTATTAGAACTTTCAGCCAGATTTTTGTAATGTCATGCCTCCAGCAGTGATTAAATTGGTAATTAATGAACAGTCTTTGGCAATGTAAACCACATCCCGTTAATTTTCCCTTTCGAGTTTTTAGAAGTTGTCTTCTGTGTCAGAAATCATTGCGCCACCTTGCTATGGCCCCTTGGCATGAAACCACAACGACTTGATTTTTTCAGCCATTAGTAGATCAGAGCAGTAATTTCACAGTATTTTGGTCAAGGTAATTATAATACCAAGAACTGAGTAGATTTGAAAATTCACGAAAGAAGTCCAGAAATACCAGGTGAGCTTCCTTGTGTTCACTGGAACGTTATGATTAGTTTAATTGGTCTTTGTTTGATTTTAGCCGCAGAAACTGTTTGTGCCACAGTAGTGCAGTGACTTTATACTTGAGTGTTTCTGACCTTCTTTGACAGGGTGGGTGCAAAAATGAGCCCTTTGAAACAATCCCCTTTCTAAAAGGGGGTTAAACTGCAATTAAAAAATTAACTATAGAAAAGAAAGCCCTCTGATTAATTTCTTAATATCTTACTCTATTTTATGAAATGTTTAGCAAGTTTATTTTCCTCTCTCTTCATCAAAAAATATGCACAACTATTTTAGTGCTATTTTAAAGTATTCTGCCTGTGAGATATTAATGACGTAGAGTTTTGATATTGTATAAGAATCTTACAATGCCTTAGTGAGAGTGAAATTGAAATGTGGCTTTCTTTTTTGTCACAAGGTAGATATTCCCATACTTGACTGATTGCTTATATGTGTGTTAGCTGTTGGTCATACATTGTGCAGAGTAGAATTTAAAGAGTCACTTGCGTGTTGGCTTCTGAAAGGATTGTCTTGGTCACCTTTTCTGGAAGCCCTTAATGAAACTAAATAGTTTGCTTGGAGTTTGGACCTAACCATCAGGGTGT